>NC_092051.1:128614961-128914961 GCF_003086295.3 Arachis hypogaea | reverse complement strand
CTGTCCTATGGGTCATGGGCAAGAACACTGTGACCCCAAAAGGAATCAAAATTATCTATTTGAATGATGAGGCTCGGCTTTGGCAGCAGATTCTAAGTAACTACGTGATGCCGAGCACTCATGAGACAGAGGTCCCAGCTGCTATGATTACCCTCATCTGGTGTGTGATGGAGGGAAATGACTTATATCTGCCCCGCTTTATCTGGTATTACATGGTCAGAGTCCATAACAGAGGCACCCTTCATTTTCCATACTTGATCACTCAGCTTGGCCGCCGAGCTGAGGTGTCATGGGAGCTGGCCGATGAGAAGCCAACCGCCGCGGACTGCAAGATTATCCCTCACAGCAAGAAGTTTCAGGCTTTGGACTACAGACTTTCATTCCTCACTGCCTCTGCTGAGGCAGCTACATCTTGTGATGCCCCTTCTGCATCCACTGCCCCACCAGCCACCACTACACCCTCACCTGCTTCAGCGCCCATCTACCACCTTGTGTACCGCCTATTTCAGCAGCTAGACCAGATGGAGCGCCGCAACCAGCGGCGATATGAGAGATTTGAGCGTCGCAACAATCGACGCTATGAGCATTTAAAGTTGATGATCCGATCTGGCCACCATGACATCCCCTCCGAGCCTGACACACCTTCTGAGCCATCCGAGGCAGAAGCGGACGATCATGAGGAGGAGGCTGCACAGAGAGAGGCTGAGCAGGCAGAACCGGAGTAGGCTGCGCCACAGCATGAGGAGCCACATCAGATACAGCCCGCAGACCCAGAGATCCCTCTTCAGGCAGAGCCTCCACTGCAGCAGACACACTCTCCGCCACTCATCCAGACTGCAGAGCCTCAGACCACCATAGAGACACCTACTGCACACCCTTCCGGAGATAACACTTCTTCACACCCAACTTGAGTGAGCATCGTGGACGATGGTATTATTTAAGTGTGGGGAGATCGCCAACTCTGGCGAATCTTTTTGGTGAACCACTTTTCAGACTCTTTTTATCCTATTTTGCTTATTTTTCTGTATTTTTATTTTTATTTTATCTTATTTATCTTTCAGTACTTGCACATTTTTTTCTTTTGCTGTATTTTTACTTTATTTCTATATTTTGCACTTTGGTTTATATACATATCTTAGATATTTAGTTTAGTTTGCACTTTTAGCTTATTAAGTTGTGATATGGAATATATGAATTAATTAGTTTAGTTTACCTTTTTTAGCATATGATAATTTGGATTAATTGAAAATAAAAAGAGTAAACTAAAAACTTTAGTATAATAGAATCACAACAATCCACACACTATATATATATATAGCAATAAATGTGAGTTAGTTAACAACATTTCTTTAAGGAAGAACACTAAGATTTTAAGAGCCACCCTAAGATTCACATTGAGCATAATGGGAACTCTTGATTTCTACTTGCATGACATACATAACTGATATATGGTTTTTGAGCCAAAGAACACACAACCTGTGAGTTTTTGAGCTTAATTGTATGGTTACATTATTTAACCATAAATATTTTATTCTTGTGTGTTCGCCCTTCTTTTTTATTCTGGTGATCTTTACTTTGTTTCAGTCTATATGTCCAATATAGAATGTAGATATATACCAATAATGATTGAAGCTATCATTTAAATTTTCCTCACTAATCCCAAATAAGCTTACCTTTTATATCACCCTTGTTAGCCCCCCTTGAGCCTTTTAATCCCCTTCTGTTCTATAACCACATCACTAGTCTTAAGCAGAAAAACAAATTAAAAATCCCAAGTTGAATCCTTAGTTAGCTTAAGATAGGAGATTGTGTATCCACTAAGTGTGGGAAAACATGGAAACATGGGTTGATAGGAAAAGATTAATTTCTTAAGAATAATAAGAAATTTGTGAGCATGCTCATATAAAACCAAATTAAACTAAAACACCATGTGCATTGATATAGGGTAAAAAACGCATTTAAGCCAAGGAGAGAAGTTTATTACGCATATAAGCCAAACAAGAATCTGGTACAAGAATGAATCAGCCAAAGCACACTTTAATGTAATTCGAAACAACTTTATTCGAATTACATTCCTTAATAATTCGAATCAATACAGCTCGAATTATTCTAAACCATTGCGTACAAGTAATTCGAATCAACTTGGAACGAATTATAAAAGCATAATTCGAATTGTGTCGATTCGAATTAGTAGGAACACGTGAGTAGGAGGAAGTTCGAATCAAATTGATTCGAATTACTCACATTTCGAATCAAATGGTAATTCAAATTACACATTGTACAATAAGATACTAGAAAAAATACTATATAATATAAAAAAATATACTAAAAGAAGTATAAAACAAGATTGTAGTAAATTAATTTTAGTATAAAATTATTAAATATAAATTAATTTTAACTCTTATTAGTACATTGAATTAAAAATAACATATAAAAATGTACTTGTATTTATTAAATTTTAATAACATATAAAAATTTAATGACTTTTTAAATATTTTTTTAATAATAGGAGTACATTTTTATATACTTTAAATACTTTATATAAAAATGTACTTGTATTTATCATACAAAAATAAAGTGTTGTGCCAATATAATAACATTATAACATTTTAAATCAATTTTTTTCTAGTATTTTAGATTAAAAGCAGCACATGAAAAAGTATTATTGGTATTTTAAAGCTAACTTAATTAAAAAAGATAGAACTGTATTTTTTAGAATTTTATGTACATAATTAGGCTAATTTTTTTAATATTGATGTATATAAAATCCTAATTAACCTAATTATGTACATAAAATCCTAAAAAATACAGTTTTATCTTTTTTAATTAAGTTAGCTTTAAAATACCAATAATACTTTTTCATGTGCTACTTTTAATCTAAAATCCTGGAAAAAAAATGATTTAAAATGTTATAATGTTATTATATTGGCATAACACTTTATTTTTGTATTATAAATACAAGTACATTTTTATATAAAGTATTTAAAGTATATAAAAATGTACTCCTATTATAAAAAAAATATTTAAAAAGTCATTAAATTTTTATATGTTATTAAAAATTAAATAAATACAAGTACATTTTTATATGTTATTTTTAATTCAATGTACTAATAGGAGTTAAAATTAATTTATATTTAATAATTTTATACTAAAATTAATTTACTATAATCTTGTTTTATACTTCTTTTAGTATATTTTTTTTATATTATATAGTATTTTTTCTAGTATCTTATTACACAATGTGTAATTTGAATTACCATTTAATTCGAAATGTGAGTAACTCGAATCAATTTGATTCGAACTTCCTCCTACTCACGTGTTCCTACTAATTCGAATTGAGACAATTCGAATTATGCTTTTATATTTCGTTCCAAGTTGATTCGAATTACTTGTACGTAATAGTTGGAAATAATTCGAGTTGTATTGATTCGAATTATTAAGGAATGTAATTCGAATAAAGTTGTTTCGAATTACATTAAAGTGTGCTTTGGCGGATTCTTGTATCAGATTCTTGTTTGGCTTATATGCGTAATAAACTTCTCTCCTTGGCTTAAATGCGTTTTTTACCCATTGATATATGTTTATTAAAAAAATCCTTAGTTAAATAAATAAATAAGGGGACAAAAATTACCCCAATAATAAGTTTAGTAGAGAAATCAATGCACATGAAAGTAAAAATCAAAATAAAATTGGTACATGAATATGTGACATAAAAAAATTATGGGAAGACTAGGATAGTTTTAAAATTTTATAGAATATGTATATGTTAGGTGAGATCTTAGACTAATCAAGGATTCAATTTATAGCTCACTTGACCTTATATATATATATCCTTACCTTTACCTTGACCCCATTACAACCTTCAAAAAGACCTCATGATGTTTGTATGTATACATTATATATTTGTTGATCGGTTAGATGAAGAACAAAGTTTTAGAAAGCATGAATAGAAAAGAATAGAGTGATTAACCCCAAACACTGAGTGACTAGAGAGTAAACACAAATCCAGTGAGGGTTTAATAGCTCATTCCCATATATCCATATTTAAATTGTTAATTGTCTTGCAAGATTGTGAATTATTAGAACCCAACTCAATTGTGAACATGTTCTAATATGGTTTGGCCTTAATTGTACATATATGATTCCTTGAAAATATGAAGCAAATTAACCACATGTAAGCTTTATATATATATATATAGAGGTGGATAATAATTAGAATTGCATGATTCATGTAGGTAACTTGCATTTAGAATAGATTGCATTGCATAAGATTCCACCATATTACCTTTACTCTTTTCTCTTGTATTTAGCATGAGGACATGCTATTGTTTAAGTGTGGAGAGGTTGATAAACCCCTATTTTACGATTCAACTTGTGCTTAATTGAGTGTTTTTATCAATTCTTCACCCACTTATTCATGTAAATTGCATGATTTTACTATTCATTCCTCATTTTATGATATATGTGAAAACATATTTCCTATACTTTAAAAATATTAAATTTAATTATTCTTTATTACCATTTGATGCCGTGATTTGTGTGTTAAGTATTTTTAGGTTTCATAGGGTAGGAATGACTTAGAGGACAGAAAGGAAACACACAAAAATGGAAGGAAAGCACAAAAATTGAGTTTTGAAGAAAAGAGCAGCGATGCGAACGCGTGGACGACGTGGACGCGTGCCTTGAGCAGAACGCAATTGACGCGGACGCGTGACTGACGCGTACACGTGACAAGGAAAAACTCCAAATGACGCGAACGCATGACCCACGTGCACGCGTGACAGACGCCACGTGAAGAAATTGCAGAAAACGTTCCCAGCGATTTCTGAATCTCTTTTGGCCCAGATTCAAGTCCAGAAACACAGATTAAAGGCTATAAAATGGGGGAATCCAACACACATCATATAAACCAAGAGGCTTACACATAATTTTAGGTTTTAGATGTAGTTTTTAGAGAGAGAGGTTCTCTCCTCTCTTTTAGGATTATGATTTAGGATTTCTTTTACTTTATGGTTATTACTTCAATTACAGGTTCAATATTCCTTTTAGTTTATTTTCTCTTCCACTATTATTTACTCTATTATTTTAATTGATATTTATCTTTTCGCTTCGATTTATGAATTTTTCCATGTTAAGATTTGAATATTCTAATTAATATAAATTAAGGTATTTCAGATTTGATTTTGCTTTATTTTATTTATGAATGCTTTTAATTTAATTTAAGATATTTTCCCCTTTTGGCTTTGTTTAAGTAATTAGTAATACTTGAGTTATCAAACTCAGCTGTTGATTGAAATTGAAATTCTTTGCTGGTTAATTTGTACTCCAATAACTCTAGTCTTCCCATAAGAGTTGACTAGGACTTGAGGATCAAATTAATTAATCCACTTGACTTTTTTTTGTTTAGCAAGGGTTAATTAAAGTGGGAGCAGAATCCAATTATCATCACACCTAATAAGGATAACTAGGATATGACTTCAATTTCTTATACCTTGCCAAGAGATTTTATTGTTATTAATTTATTTTTCTCGTCATTTAAATTACTTATTCCTTATTTGAAAAACCCAAAAATATCCAATTTTCCATAACCAATAATAAATCATACTTCCCTGTAATTTCTTGAGAAGACGACTCGAGGTTTAAATACTTCGGTTATAAATTTTATTGGGTTTTGTTACTTGTAACAACCAAACTTTTGTACGAAAGGATTCTCTGTTGGTTTAGAAATTATACTTACAACGCGATTATATTTGTGAATTTCTTTACCGATAGAAAATCCGATCATCAAGGAGTGACTTCTTTGGAGATAAGATAATTATCTTATCTTATTTTATCTTTGAGTGAAGTCATCTTATCTTCAAGGAAACCACCTTTATCTCTATAGGCTTGGGTTGTCTTTAGATTGGGGTCGTGTTCCTCTGTTTGGGCCCTTATTGGGCTTTCCTGATGATTTGGCCGAGTTCTTAAAGAAGAAGTCGGATATTTCTGACCTGAAGAGGTCAGTTGGTTTGTCGTCGATCATCCCAAATCGAACATCTCGATCCGAACAAGAATGAACAGGTATATAAAGTTTGTTGTTTAACCCTCGTTTATTTTATTTCATCCTAAGAATTTGTGCCTTTCAACATTAAAAAAAAAATGAATTGTCTAGAAATGAACATCCATTATTATTTATCCTGGTTACAGCAATTATCTTTTGAGATAGGACCGTTTAAATGTTTTTTTCTATATGAAACTATTTTTCATTGATGTTCATCAAAATTAATTTTTTTAATCAGAATTGGAACTTTCAATACTTTGAAGGCATCTGATTCAAGTTTTTTTAAATTCTCTCTGCGC
This sequence comes from Arachis hypogaea, assembly GCF_003086295.3. Lineage (NCBI taxonomy): Eukaryota > Viridiplantae > Streptophyta > Magnoliopsida > Fabales > Fabaceae > Arachis > Arachis hypogaea. Next base: position 128,908,622 of record NC_092051.1, on the reverse strand, counting down.
TTATTTTATCAAGGCACAACGAAGAAATTGGTTTTCTCCTCCTTCTCATTCTCTCTCTCCCTTCTCAGCTAAGTAATAAAAGCAATTGGTTTTCAAACGTCACATTTCCATGTCGAATAAACCGTACCCTCACCACTCACATCATCACTACAGTGAAAAGAAAACACTAACCCTTCAGCTTTGGCCTTTGGCTTTTGCAGAAGGTAATCAATCTCTCAGACTCTTAACAGTTAACACTCTCTCACCCCACTGTGATTTTACTACATCACCCGCTCTCCTAAACTCTCATCAATTTCCCTCTTTCCCTTTAATAAATTCAGTCAAGAAGAAGAAGAATGTGTGAAGCAGAAACTAAAATGGCCATGCCTCTCTCTAACACACCATCAAAACCCACAACCCGACCTCAATTTGTTCCATATACTCCTGAAAACCCATCTCGACCCACCCAAGAACAGGGTTCAAGAACACGAGATTACTCAACGTGCTTCAACTGTGGCAAGAAAGGTCACTGGTACAGACAATGTCCTCTTGCTCTTCACAGTAACGGTTCCTCTCCGATCCCCGATAAGATATATTGCCGCTGTGGGTACGGATTCTGCTTGGTGAAGACTTCAAAGTCTACTAAGAACTTCGGAAAGATGTTCTATGTTTGCCCAATCAAAGAGGTATGCTTCCAACCCCTTCAAATTTGTTCCTTTTCTTTGTGATTTAACTAAGCTTTGTTGTTTTTGGAGTTTAGGGGAAACAGTGTAAAGGGTTTATTGGATTCTGTAATGAACCACCTAGGGATGAAGAATACTTTGATCCTCCGCCGTATAAGTACCCTGTTTGTGAGTGCGGTGCAGGGGTTTGTGCAAAAGAGAGGGACCCCAATGCTGATAGAAAGTTCCGTTTTATTTGTCCTGTTCAACCGGTATGCATGCATGATCTTCTGTTGCTTCATTTTTGGTTTGGAGTTATTTTTTAATAGCTTTGCCCTTGATTTATGTCATTTGTGATGATGACCTCTTTTTTACTTCTTTTAGAAAACATGAAGACTTAAATGCTGTTTTGTAGTTTGTAATATTCATTTTGGTACTTATAAATGCATGATGTTGACATATTCTAGGCATATACAACACTATTACAGTTTGCAATATTCATTTTGTTCTCGAGAAAAATTTGGAAGTGGGAAGGATAGGGTGGTAGAGGCATGTTATGATCTGTAGTATACAAAAAAGGTAGCTCATATTTTATTTATCTATATCGTTTTCATGATGAGGGATTTGAAAGTGATGCTTGCTCTACTTTTGATCTTGTTGGCTGTATCTTCCTTCTCCTTGTATTGTTTTTCTAACCATCTTAATGAAGTTCTTTTATAAAAAAATCTTGGACATGGATTTCCCTAGAATATTGTTTCTTTGTAACCATAATTTTATTTATTGTAATATCTGATTGATTCAAACAGGGACATGGAAACTGTGGATTCATTGTGACAGAGGATGAACTGCGTGGTAAGCAGCGAATTAGGGGCTTGAGTGGGAGTGGTGAATTACTTGTCGATTATCCAGAAAGCATGACAGCCATGGACATTTCCGAGGCTCCCTCCTTGAACGCCATACCTGAGGTTCCACTGGGTGACGATACATCACCAAAGGCAACGCCTCCAAGACAAGTTGGTTTAAACAAATTTGAGGTTATTGATGATGATCTTGATGCAGAAGATGTGAACTGGGATGACTTTGACAAGGAAGCGGAGTCATTCCGGTCAAGATTTGCAACAGGGCTAACTTGCCCACAAAATCTTTTCGGCAACAACAGTTTCAATGATGCTATTGGTGATAATGCACCACCAACAGGTGAAAGGCACATTCACATTTTTAGGAATAATCTTGCTGCTGCTTTTCTCAGACCAAGGGGATCATTTGATTTGTTTATCTTACTTGATTCTTTACAAACTCCAAATCCTTTAAATCAAAGTCATGGTGATTGTAGAATAGTAATTGGAAAGACTTGAGACTTGCTTTTATGCCTTTCTTTTTCTTCAACAAAATTAAATGTCACCTCAAGCTACAAGTAATCAACACCATTTGTCTTGATCACAAAGATTAACTTTCGCTGTAGTAGATGAGCACCTCTTAAAAATTTTCATTAGGGATGTCGTGTGAACTTCTCGAGTCTTGATCTAATTTAAATGAAGGGTGTTTTTCAATGGGTTGGTTAGGACAGCTGAATTTTTTTACATTCCCCACGGAGCCTGGAATTCAAAAATTCCCCTAAACTCAGCCCTTTATTTGTTGCATGATCCAAAATTCCTGTTATTGTCTAAATTTTATTTGTTGATTGTGTCTCTTCTTTGAAGGCACTTTCACATCCTATGATGAGATCTCTGATTCTGAACACCCAACTGCCGGCGATAGTCCTCCTGAATGCAATCAGTCTACCATCACTAGCCTTAATGAAGATGCACAACTTTCTTCAAGAGGTAGCGATACTACGGTTTTGGGTCAGATTTCCGGAGATGATGTTATGCAAACTGAGGTTCCTGGAGGTGTTAGTGCTATGCTAACAGTGACACAAGGCACCAAACGGAAGCTAATGTCGGAGGCCGAAAGAAGAAAGAAAATGGTGTCATATATGCTTCGTGAGTTTCTCACAGAACTCGAGGACCTGGATATTCATGATCATGACTCTATTAGAGTAGCGGTGGATGGCTGTTTTAAGATATTGCAGGAGCTTGTTCTTTCTGCTGACTATAAGCTCTTTTCTGACCATGTTTGTGACTACATCAATAATGTTTCAGCCATAGCAGAAATCGACAAGTCCATGGAGAATCGCCTCACTCTGGACGAATCCAATCGAATTATCGAAGAGGAGAAAACGAAGCTTGCACAGATCCAGGAAGAAACTGTGGAGACCGAGGCAATGCTCAAAGCATGTAACTGGAAAGGGAAAATGCTTCGCGAAGAAGTCTTGCGTATGAAGGCCGAGCTCCACGAGAAGCAGAACCAACTGAAATCTTGTGAGCTGGAGAGCGCGACGATCGAGTCTCGTCTTGGTGACTTAAAGAGAAGGAGGCTGGAAGCTGACACAAAATTGAAGGGCAGAGCTGAGGAAGCTGAATCCGCAAGGAGACTGAATGAGGAGAGACAACTGAAGCAAATGGCAGCTATGGCAGCTCTGGAGAAGCTCAAGCATCAATTACAAAACTGAATATTCACTGCTATTACTCACTTTTTAATTTCTTATGAAGCGTATGTATTGTGCTCAAGTTATTAAAACTCCTATTACTTAGTTTTTATTTTCTTATCTCCCTCTATGTATATGAAGCGTGTGTATTGTGCTCAAGTTATTAACTCCTATGTCCTATCGATGTAACTGAACTGGTGGTTGTGGGTTTGGTTACTCCCACGTTTAACATGATGTCTATATTATATATTATTATACAGTTTTTAATTATTTTATTTTTCAAACAATTAGTAGGTTTTTGTGCATAAGGTTGCCAGAGTAGAAGCACGCCAACCACGCGTTCTCTTGAACAATAATGACTACTTTTTGGTCATATTTTAAAATTTAAATTTTCAATTATGTTCTTATGAATTTTTCTTCTCTAAATAACTGAATTCAATAATTCATTCATGGTAAGCGGTTTAAATAAAAAAAAAAAAAAGAGATTGCGGTTTGCTATACACTTAACACTAGGAAAAATGGAAAATTGCATAATAAATAGCTTCCAAAAATAAAATCTCACAGCTCACACGTCACAAACACTAATTAAAATAAAATAAAAAAGAAAATTCCAAACTCCAAACTTTTCTGCGTCTCACACTGTTGGATTCACTACGATCACGTTCTTATATTATTTTATTTTATTTGCATTTTTTATGTTATTAAATATTCTTTTAACTATACGCCAGAATCAAAATCCTCTTTTCTGCGATGACGACTGGCACGTTCTTCAACACATCCGGAATCGCCGGAGACGCATCTTACCATCACCGCCGGTAATAATCACTCCCTCCCTCTACGGCGGCGCCACCCTTCCCATCGAATCATAAAGCCCTCAGAGCGGGAAAAAAAAAAAAGAGAAGAAAAGTATTCAAGGCTGTTCAATTCTTTCCACCTCCCGTCGTTTACGCAATCATCGTTCCCAGTCGTCGTTTTCCGCGTTTCGTTGAATTCCCCAATTCCCACCCCGCTCCTTTTTTAAGGGGGGAAAAAAACCGATTTCCCCAATTCGCAGAAAGCGGAAGAATATGCTGCTCCCCAACCCGTGTTCCTCTTTTATTCGATCCCTAACGCTACTATTTTAATCATCGCCAATTCAATAATGGCCAAGTTGCTCCTTTAACACACTACACTACACTCACATTGGGGGAATCGAATTCCGTTAGCGTAACTAACAATTTTTTGTCTTCCAATTTTCTGGTTATGGTAACTTCTCTTGCATCGATGGGGTTGAAGCCGAAGAAGAAGAGCGAGGGCGAGGGGGCAGCAGCAGCAGCACCACCACCGCCGCGAGCGTCGAAGCGGAGCAGTAGCAACCCTCCAGTGACGATGGATCACGTGCTGCTGGCGTCACAGGAAACAAAGGAGGCACGTGAGAGTCGTATTTGCGAGATGTTCGGGTTCTTCGACAAGGAGAATTGCGGTTACCTGGAATACGCACACATCGAGGCAGGGCTTTCGGCGCTTCAGATTCCTTCGGAGTACAAGTACGCCAGGGACCTTCTGAACGCTTGTGACAAGAACAAGGATGGGAGGGTGGACTACGATGAGTTCAAGAAGTACATGGATGAGAAGGAACTTGAGCTCTACCGCATTTTTCAGGCAATCGATGTCGAGCACAATGGATCCATTCTCCCTGAGGAGCTCTGGGAGGCACTTGTTAGAGCAGGCATGTAATTCTTCTCTTTTGCTTCGTATTTTTGTATCCTTTCTCATATATATGATCTTACTTGGATTTAACATTGATGTTAACTTCAACAATATTTGAAGTGTTTACACTTTAGATTATATTGACGGTAACATTCTCTTAGCTTAAATGCTAGTGCATATATAATTATTAAAAACTACGTTTACAGCCACTAAATCAGCCATTTGTACTCCATGAAATACAAAATACACACTGAAAATGAGTTAAACAACACATGTATTTATATACAAATACCGTAGTTGATTTGGTGATTTTTTTTTTTTGTGAAGATAGTATATTTGAATTACTAATTATTGAATAGGGATATTGGTGAGCAAAAAGATATTAAAATATTCTTTGTAGAACGATTATTCAATATAAATTAATGAATAGGGATAAAGGGGGGAAAAAGATATTAAGACATTCTTAAACTACTCAAGTGACTTAGATTTAGACAAAATTTGAATATGAAGTGACTTATATTGTTGGACGGAGGGAGTAGTTATGAACTTACAATTGGTTTTATAGGCTGGATTGAAAGAGAGTCTGAGACTGGGAGACAGAGAAATGTTAAATGTACAAGGCTAAGTTATGTCCTAGTATCATGTTTAGTTTAAGATAAATATGGAGATTGAGGGGTAGATTTAGAATTTGAAAAGTTAAATGAGAGTATTTTGAAAAGAAATATTATTAAAGTTTCAGTCTTCGTCCTAGAAATTCAAGTATCCTGTTGGCGGTACTAACCGTACTATGAAATTTTAGTTCCAGGGTTACTTACCAAACACAATACTAACCCAAACACAATACTCAATCCCAATCCCCAGTTTCAGTCCTAGTCTCGAAAAACAAACGCAGCCTAAGTGTTAGATGTACAGTGTACTAAATTTTACCAAGCATGGAACTTTTCATCCATTCATGTATAGCAACACCAATAAGACTGTCTGAATCTGGTTAAAACTGCGTCACAGTTTTATGTTATAGAAAGTAAGGTATGGTTTGTTCATAGTGTATCTGCTGACATTCTTTTAAACTCATTCTCATCTTATAAGGAAATTTTTTTTTGAGCATCCAAACTACCATTCTCTGTTCATTTTGAGTTAACTCCATGTGAACAGCTTAGATGTTCATATAATATCACTCTAATGAAAAAATCTGGAAGAACACGAGAGGAATATGGTCTGTTTTATGGTTAACAAGGATTTCTTGTTTTTTAGTGTTTATGTGTTATTTTGAGTTGCAAATTGATGTCCAATTACTTAGTTGTGTTGAGTGCTTCACTTTTACTGGTTTTGATTATTCCAGGATGAATAGATTGAGAAAGAATTATGCACAACATCTAGGGCAGTAAAATTTAAGTTCACTGGTTAAAATAGTTAATAAAGTTGATACTGGTGTTTGTGTTTCCTGAAGTTCAGTAACCAGGCCCTCGTGAGGCTGCATTGATTGTTTTGTTAACACCACCTAATGATGGTTTTTGGTGCCAAGAGCACAAACAGCTCCTTTTGACTAAGTGGTTTACCTGTTTCTTGGTTCTATTATATTAAACCAGCCCGTGACTAATTACAGTAACATACTCTGATGTCAAAATATCAAAGTACCACCTCTGCATGTCATTTGATTGACACATTACAGAGTGTTAGCAATTTTATTTTTACCTGCCTTCAGTGTTTGATTGGCAAATTGCACCCTATAAGCTGTTTGATTTCTATCTTTATTGCAAATGTTGAAGCTGGCTAGCAGGTCTCTAGTTTATTTGGTTTAGTCTTGTTTATGTGTTTTAGTATTTCTTGATTTAGTGATTTTTTGTTGACTGTTTCATTCTATAAGCCACACTAGTCTCTCTATTGTAGGGATCCAGATTGATGATAAGGAGCTCGCTCGTTTTGTTGAGCGTGTAGATAAGGATAACAATGGGGTTATAACATTTGAAGAATGGCGGGATTTTCTGCTGCTTTACCCTCATGAAGCAACTATGGAGAACATTTACCATTATTTGGAGAGGATATGCATGGTTGATATTGGGGAACAAACTGTTATACCTGCAGGCATTAGTAAGCACATTCATGCAAGTAGGTATTTGATTGCAGGAGGAGTAGCTGGTGCTGCATCACGCACAGCAACAGCCCCCCTTGATCGCCTAAAGGTTGTATTGCAAGTCCAGACAACACGAGCCCGTATAATGCCAGCTGTAAAAGATATATGGAAAGAAGGTGGTTTCTTAGGATTTTTTCGAGGCAATGGCTTAAACGTTCTTAAGGTTGCCCCTGAGAGTGCCATTAGATTTTATACCTATGAGATGCTGAAGACTGCCATTGTAAATGCTAGAGGAGAAGAGGTAAAGTCAGATGTTGGAACTATGGGCCGGCTGCTAGCTGGTGGTATAGCAGGCGCTGTTGCTCAAACTGCAATATATCCCATGGATCTTGTTAAAACACGACTACAAACCCATGCTTGTGAAGGTGGAAAGATTCCTAGTCTTGGAACTCTGTCCAGAGATATATGGGTTCAAGAAGGACCACGTGCATTTTATAGGGGACTGGTTCCTTCACTTCTGGGGATTATCCCGTACGCTGGTATAGATCTTGCTGCATATGAGACCTTGAAGGATATGTCCAAGAAGTATATTCTTCATGAAGGAGGTAGAGAAATTAATTAACTAGTTCATTTGTTATGCCCTATTCCTGATGTGCCCTCCAGTTGTTTATTGAAAATCTGCTATTTTCTGCAGAACCTGGTCCTCTTGTGCAATTGGGATGTGGTACTATATCAGGAGCCCTTGGAGCGTCATGTGTTTACCCGTTGCAGGTCATCAGAACAAGGTGATCTTTCGCTGTAAACCGTCTTAAATTGTTACTTGAATATTTAATAATTAAATTAAATCACCTTGGCTCTGTATGGAAATTATATACTGACATAGCTGTTAATTTCAGAATGCAGGCTCAAAGTACTTATAGTGGAATGGGTGATGTATTCAGGAAAACCATGAAACATGAAGGGTTTAGGGGATTCTACAAAGGAATATTCCCTAACCTACTCAAAGTGGTGCCATCGGCAAGTATCACTTACTTGGTCTATGAGTCTATGAAAAAGGGTTTGGATTTGGAGTGAAGAACTCTACTCGTGCATCTGCTTCATTTGAAGATATTACTATTATTGACATGGCTGACTTTTGCAAGTGTTGGAATTGTTTTGCAATGAAGACAATGATAATGATGACAAGAATAAAGTACACAATTGATTATTAGGACAATTGTCTAAATTCATTCATATAATAGCATTGTTTTCTTCAAAATTCTTGGGAGGACGAAATTGGTTTGTCCTGCATGGTGCTTCATGAAAATAATGTGAAGCTACATATCCATTAGCACATTTTGTTGTATGATAGAGAGAGGCATACGGATCAGAGGATTCGATTTTGTAATTGTAATTTGTAATATTTAGTGGCTCATATTGATATTTTACTCTTATAATTGATTTTATTTTTATTTTTACTTTTCGCCCTTATCAGGCTAGACAGCTTATATTATACCTTTTGGATATGATCTTTGTTTGAACCTTGCGCACCCAGAATGCTTGCGCAACGAACTGTTTTTTTTTGCTCTCTGCACCTTCTATGAGTCTTGTCCTTTTGTACTCCCCTTCATATACATAGTTACACTTGACATTGTTTAGGCCAAAAAACTGTTTTATAATTATTGAATCTGTTTAAGCCGAAGAATTGTTTTATAATGCTCTAAGCAAAATTGAATTATATATTAGTTACAATTTTCTTCACGAAATAATTAATTAAAAGGACTATTAAGTGTGTTTGTGTATATATATATTGTATGATATAGAAAGGTATACGAACCTGATGATTCGATTTTGTAATTGTACCTTGTAATATTTAGTGGCTCATATTGATATCTGACTCTTATAATTGATTTTATTTGTATTTTATTCTTATTTCTTGCACTTATATAGTTAGGCTGTTTAAATTATATTCTCTCCATGTGATCCTTCTTTAAACCTTGGGTTGATGCAAGACGCAGTAGGCTTGCCTTTTTGTTCCTTGCACTTCCATGAATCTTGCCCTTTTGTACGTTGCTTTCATACTTACATAATGATGGAAAGTGATTAGGTCGAATAAGCAAAGTTGAATTATTAATTATAATTTTCTTAATGAGGTAACTAACTAAAGGGATCGCGCAAAGTGTGTGTCTATATATAAGAGAGAGAGAGAAGGGTAAAAGTAGTATTGTAACAATATTGTAACAACAATGGCCTAATTTGTAGTCTTCTTTTTTTCACAAGTTTTTTTTAGGGGGTTGTCTAAACAAACAAGAAAACAAAGCAAATTAGCAAAACTGTATCGGAGTAAATAATTTGTTGAAGATCTTCGCTTGGAGAATTTTAAATAATGTGTTTCTGATTGTCCAAAATCTCATAACGCGCCAACCAATCCGCAACTTTATTCGTCTCGCAATCAACCCACTCAAAATAAACAACCCATTGTCTGGCCAGAAGTTCCTTAATCTTTGCAACTAGATCAAAAATTTCAGATATGCCACCATAAGCACTATCATTCAGAAGATACAAGATATCCAAGCAGTCAGTTTCACACACAATATCTTTGATGCCACAGTCCCAAACTAAAACAAATGCCACAGTCCCAAACTAAAACAAAACATCTCCACAGCGAATAACTCATCTAAAAATAGACCAGAGAAAAATGTTATCCGAACAATCCATAACCTAGCCACCATTAAAGTCTCTAATTATACAACTAAAATCAGCCATATTCAAATAAAAAAACGGGCTAACATCACAGTAAATTTTAAAACCATTACCTAATGAGGGCTCCCGATTCATTCAATGATTAAAACATTGAAACAGAGAAGGCTTCTTAGCCGCAAACCTATAATGTTAGCCATGATCTTAGCATTCGTAACCACCTTATAATCTACTCTCAGCATTAAAAATGTCATTGCACCTATTTTTCTACACCCGCCACAGTCTCGCACCAAATATTGCTTCATTGTCAGGCAAGACCTTCGAAGCCAAGACTCAAGAGACCTTCCACCAATCGAATCAACTAAAGAATGATCCAACATCCACTAAATAGATATAGATTTCGCATAGTCCCTCAAATAATGTTCCGGGTAAAACACTATAATAAGTTAAGGAGAACGAAATTTTACACAAATAAGTCAAATAGAAAACTGGTTCATGAATATATCAATGCACATTATTATATAGTTTGAATCAGTATGTTTCGAACTAGAATTACATGTAATTCGAATGAATGTGATTCGAATTACTCACATAGGCAGACACACTATAATTCGAATCAACCTGATTCGAATTACACCCACAGTAATTCGAATGACACTCACACACGTTACTCATAGTAATTCGAATTGGCCAGATTCGAATTACTCATTATTTAATTCTGCAAATTCTTTTATTAAAAAATTAATAATTTAAAAATTAAAAAATATATATTTTATTTCATGCATTAAAAAAAAAGCTAACAAAATATTTAATTACGAGACTTTTTTAAAATATTAATGAGCTATCAATTCGAATTTCATACAATACTCTTTTGTCCATTTTTAATAGCTCATGAAATTTTTTTTAATAAATTTATTTAAATTATACAACAAAAAAATATTTTATTCTATACAAAATAATTTAAAAAAATGGCTTAAAAGATGTTAGGAATACTATAAAAATTTGTAATGTCCTAATGACGTAGGACATTAAAGAAATACTCTACATAGTCAATAATAATTTAGAAATTAAAAAAATATAGTTATAACCAGTATTTACCTAAATTACTAGAATATTACAAACTTTTATAGTACTCCTAACATTTTCTAAGTCATTTTTTTAAAAACACATTTTCTAAGTCATTTTTTTAAAATTGTTTTGCATAGAAAATGGCTTAAAATGCCCTTTATTCTATGCAAAATAATTTTAAAAAAATAGCTTTAAAAATGTTAGGAGTACTATAAAAGTTTGTAATATTCTAGTAATTTAGGTAAATTCTGGTTATAACTATATTTATTTTAATTTTTAAATTATTATTGACTATGGTTATAACTATGTTAGGAGTACTATAAAAATGTTAGGAGTACAATTTTAAAAGTTTGTAATATTCTAGTAATTTAGGTAAATACTGGTTATAACTATATTTATTTTAATTTTTAAATTATTATTGACTATGTAGAGTATTTCTTTAATATCCTAAGTCATTAGGACATTACAAATTTTTATAGTACTCCTAACATTTTTTAAACTATTTTTTAAAATTATTTTGTATAGAATAAAATATTTTTTTGTGGTATAATTTAAATAAATTTATTAAAAAAAATATTCATGAGCTATTAAAAATGGGCAAAAGAGTATTGTATGAAATTTGAATTGATAACTCATTAATATTTTAAAGAAGTCTCATAATTAAATATTTTGTTAGTTTTTTTTAATGCATGAAATAAAATATATATTTTTTTAATTTTTAAATTATTAATTTTTTAATCAATTATTAATTTTTTAATAAAAGAATGAGCAGAATTAAATCATGAGTAATTCGAATCTGGCCAATTCAAATTACTATGTGCAGCGTGTGTGAGTGTAATTCGAATCAACCTGATTCGAATTACCGTGGATGTAATTTGAATCAGGTTGATTGGAATTATAGTGTGTCTGCGTGTGTGAGTAATTCGAATCACATTGATTCAGATTACATGTAATTCTAGTTCAAAACATACTGATTCAAACTATATAGTATTATGCATTGCTGGATTCATGAATTAGTTTTCTATTTGGCTGATTTGTGTAAAATTTCGTTCTCCTTGACTTATTATAGTGTTTTGCCCTAATGTTCCATAATTTATGGAGTCTTATTGAATCTTTGATAGATGTCTGAGTTTACAGCTGACGCTTGAAACGGAGAACCTCAGTAGGGAGAGCATTATGTAACTTGAGCCAGATAATGAATTTTATCTTCTCAGGAAGATTAAGTTGTCATAGCTACCGCCAATTAGAACAATCACTCCAATTGAATTCCCTCCTTGCAAGCCATCTATAACCCTCTCTAGCACTACTTTTTTGTTGCTATTGGCCACCATCTTCACCCAACGTCCTCCCCTGTCTGAAAAAGAAAACTAAGGTTGCTAATAATATGCTTAGCCTTTGTAGAGAGCGGAGTAGCTAGCTTATCCCAATCCCAAGATCCACAAATCCCCAACTGTAATTCAGTCTTAGATATACACATATGAAGTAAGATCACACAGTTTTTTCAAGAGGATTCCATTCATCATACCATAATGATTGCTGAAAATTTCCAACACACTACTTAAAACCTCATTGAGAAAATTATAAGCTTTGATAATGTGTTTTTAGATAACTGAAGAATTAGAGGAACCGTTACTACCAATAAAAAAGAAATTCTGAAGATATTTATGAGTGAGAACCTGTACCCATAACTTGTCTTTATTATCAAGGCAAATCCAAACCAGTTTTTCAAAGAGAGCTATATTAGCACATTGAAACTCTTTTATCCCAAGACCACCCGACCTCTTAGGAGAAGTAACTATATCCCAGTTGACCAGAGACAACCTTTTTCCATTAGCAGAACCTTTCCATAAAAATTTTCTCGTTAAGGAATTAATCTTATCACAAGCATACTTCGAAAGAAGATCAATTTGCATATTATAAACCGAAATAGAAGTCATTACTGATTTCACCAAGAATAAACGATCAGCTTTATTAAGCAAACACCCTTTCTAACTAGTAAGCTTACTTTGAATTTTTCTAATAACCTCCTGAGCCGTCCTCCTAGAGGCCCGATCATGCCTAATATTAACCCCGGATACTTGCCTAAGTCTTGACAAAAGCGAATGTTAGAAACACCAGAGAGAACCGTCTTTCTTCTTGCTGAGATATTCTTTGAATATTGAGCCTTGGATTTATTAACATTTATTTTCATGCCCGACGCCTTAGAGAACATGTTTAGGGTCCTCATAACTTCCACTACCCAAGACTTTGTAGCTTTGTAGAGAAAATAAAAGATCATTTGCAAAACATCAAGTGGAAAATTTTAGGCCATTACTTTGAAACTAAGACCGAAATCCAAGAGCCTTGGGAGACTCTATGAGAAATCAAACAAGCCAGATTCTCCATGCAAAGTACAAAGAGATAGGGAGACATGGGGTCCCCTTGCCTCAACCCCTTTCTTAGGATTAAAATTTTGCAACTTATTTCCATTCTACAAAATCGCTAAAGAAGATGAAGTCACACAATTCAAGATAATGTTGATAGTGATTCTCGAAAATCCAAATCTACAAAGAAAAGCTTTAAGAAACCTCCAATCCACCCTGTCATATACTTTTTCTAAATCAATCTTGAAGGCCATGGTTCCCTTCTTAGACTTGGTGTTCCTTATGAAGTGCATAACCTCTTGCGCAATGATAACATTTTCTGTGATTTCTCTCCCGGAATGAAACCGCCTTGAAGAGGCCTAATGATCTCCGTAAAAAAGGGTCTAAACCTATTCACCAGTACCTTACTGATAATTTTATAAATGACATTGCAGAGAATGATGGGCCAGAACTCTTTTAAAGAAGAGAAACTTCTACTTTGAGAATGAGCACAATAAGAGTATCAAAGATGGATGCATTAAGCAACTCTCCCTCAAAAGCGCTCTTGACTAACCCCCTAAACATCAAGATAAATAGAGTCCTAGAACTCCTTATAAAAAGAGCTTGAAATTCGTCCAAACCAGGAGCTTTGAAAGAGTTTATACCTAGCACAACCCTTCTCATTTCTTCTAAAGTCATTGTCTCCACAAGTCTACGACAGACCTCTCTACTAAGTGAATGGTTAGGAAAATCCCCTATAGCATCAAGGTCAATCTCTTCCCTAGTTGAAAAAAAGCTTTTGAAAGAAAGAGTTTGCTTTTGCTTCAAGCACATTTGTCTTAGTTTTCCAAGTCCCATCATCTAAAAATAGCCCATAAATCTTATCTCTTTTCCTCCTTACAACCGTTTGGAGATGAAAAAACTGTGTTCTTGTCTCCACACTTCACCAACCGCTCCCTAGATTTTTAGTACCACATCAGTTCCTCTTGAAGAAGGATAATATTCAATTTCTTATGAAGATCTTGCTCTTTAGCTCTCAACATTGAATCTTCGGTCTTCTCTAAAGAAATCTGAATCGCATTAAGCTATATCTCTAACTCCCGCTTTTTAACAAAAATATTTCAAAAAATCTCTTTATTAAACTTAAGTGCCTCTTTCTGAACTTCTATTAATCTATTAGCAACTTCAGGTGCAATATTGTTCCAAGAAGTGTGTACAACATTTTTAAAAAGAGACGAGTTAACCAAGTCACTTGAAATCTAAAAGGACACTACCCCTTTCTACTCACTTCATTCTTCTTACTTCTAATTAACATTGGACAGTAATCTGAATGCATACGCCCCAAGGCCTCATTATACGCTTTCGAAAACTGCAGCTGCCACTCCATATTAATAGCCGCTTTATCTAGCTTCTTAGCCACCTGTACTCCTCCTCTTATCTTTCTGAACCAGGTAAAAGGCCTCTCAATAGTTCCCATGCCAAATAAGTTACAGCTATTCAGAACTTCAGCAAACCCTTCTGATCTTACACGTTTAGAAATTTCACCTCTAACCTCTCCATGCAGCAAGATTTCATTAAATCACTTAAAACTATCCAAGGCCCCTGAAATATCTTAAAATCCCTGTACAAATCTCTCCATAACTCCATGCGCTGATGAATATGAGGATTGGCATAAATCGCACTACAAAAACTAAAAACATTATCCCTGTGAACTTCAAAAATGATACACTAATAAATCACATCCACCACATTAACAGTAATAGAATAATCTAAACAAAAGATTCAAATACCCCCACTATAACCTCTGGTTTCAACCAAACCAACCTTCTTATATCCTAACTTACTCCAGAACAGATTCATTCTTTCAAAAAGAACATGAGTTTCAAGAAGAATGAAAAAAGTTGGATGGAATTTACGCACTAAATTTCTACACCCAGAACATTTTGTTTTTAGTCCCTCTTATATTCCAACATAAATAACTAATATCTAAATTATCCATAAACAAACAGATAAAATAGAACAATTCAATTAGGTATCCTTTAAAAGTTGTACAATATTCAGCTTTTTATTACAATAATTTTAAAAAAATAAAACAAACACATCTAAAAATTATAAATAGATTTAGTGTCTTTTTAAAATTAAATACACATTCAAAATACAAACTAAATAAAACTAAAATTTAAAATTTCAATTTCAATTTTAAATTTTTGTTTCAGATTTAATATATTTAATTATTAAAATAATATAATTTAAATACACATCCAAAAATCAAATTAGTTAGAAATCAAAATTTCGAATTTAAAATTCTAAAATAAATCTTAAACCATCTTAAATCACTAGTAAAATCTTTGCTCTGTAAAGATCCAGAGCTGCAACACCTCCCCCTCCTCATCTATGACCGCTTTCGTCTTCTCCCGCGTTGCGCACTCCTCTGTGACAATCTCCTCCTTCGGCGACGCGCTCCTCCCCACGACGCGCACTTCCCCTGTGCACACCCCCACGCCTCCTCTATCCATGGGCTCCTCTCCGTCCCTGGTCTCCTCCCTCGCGCCACGCACAACCGCCCCCTTCTCCCGCGCCTCCCCCTATCTCCTCCTCCACGTCGCACTCCTTCTGTCTCTGGTATTTCTGCTTGCAAAATTTTAAAAAAATTTGGTTGAGCTCATTCATGAAGATATGTTACCCCTTTTTTTTCGCTTAATAAAAAGTTCTATTTTTTTAAATTTATGTATAATATTGAAAGTGTCTGTGTTTTTTTCTTTTTTTCTAAATGTATTTGTGATTATAATTTTTTCTTGCACTCATATGTTTGATTTGGGAGTTGTAATGTTTACCTAATACTTAATTTTGGATGTGTTTATGTTGTTCATTATGTTTTTATGTACATATATAAGTTTTTTTACATGAGTTTTGGATGTGTTGATAAAATATTTAGAGTGCATTCTTATAATTTTGGATGTGTATTTGAGTAATTTTTTCTGTGTTCAATATGTAATTTAGAACTACAATGACATTAATTTAGATGTGTTAATACATAATTGTAAATGTGTTTATGTTGTTTATTTAATTTTAGATGTGTTTTTGACATAGTTTTGAATGTTTTGAATAAAAAAAAAATTGAAGTGAGTTTAATTGATTTTGAAAACTTCACTAATTTTATAAAAAATTAGTACACAAAAAGTTGTTACGAATTTTATGGTTTAGTTTGCAAAAAATTAATGCATTGTAAGTGGTTACAAATTGTATGGTGATAAGTATTCAAAATAAAAATGGTTCTTTAAAAATAGAAAATATGATTAATTAAAAAATTAAAATAATAAAATATTAAATTTAAAGATTGAATTTTATTGTACAAATAGCATTTTCTAAAATAGAGTAACCAACGTTGGACAAAAAGCCTCTCAATAGTTTTTTTAGTAATGTAAAATATATTTTTTATTTTTAATTTTTTAAAAAATTTAAAAATATTTTAAATGTTAATTTGATTTAATTTTGTTCCTATTGTTTGAATTAAATTTCAATTCAACTTAATTTTTTGGCAATAGTTTTTTTGACAAGGGAAGACTGCTGCTGGAGAACCTCTCGCTTAAAAAAAGATGCCGCTACTAGTGTTGGACCCCGACCATAGCCCGCCGCTGCTTTTGGAGTCTCCAGAACAAACGTTGTTAGTGACAGAACTGCTTGTATTAGAACCCTCTCATGATGCTGGAACTCACAGAAGATGCTGCCGTGCCATTGGAACTCTCTCCTGCTTGTATTAGAACTCGCTCTGAGTCAGGAATGCTGGTGCGAGGGAGTTGCTGTTGCTGTTGTCGGTGCTCTGAGTCGCTGCAAGAGAGAGAGAGAGGGGGATTGCGAGAGAGAGAGGTGGAATGCGAGAGATTGAGAGACGACAGTGAAGAGGGAGGGAGGGCCACTGCAGGTGCTTTGAGCCGGAGCCTCTGCATTTTTTGTGCACTACTGCGAGAGAGAGGGAATGCGAGAGAGGGGGAATGCGAGAGAGTGAGAGATGAGAGTGAAGACTGAAGAGGGAGCGAGGCAATTTTTTTGAATCCTTAATCTCTATCATTTTTGTATTTGAAAAATCATAGAGGATCATCAGTATTTATTATTTTTGTCTGTCAATTAGTCATCAATCAATGTTTAAAAGTATAGAATAAAGAAATAGACTAAAAGAACTCTACTAAAAAAATTGAGTTAATAGTTTAGTGATGACCAAAAATAATAAATTCTGATGACTTCATAGCATTTCTCTTACCCAATTCGATTCTTGTCCATTTTCACGAAGGACAAAGTAATCCCTGTCCAAAAAAATGGACACTTTGACCCTCAACCTTTTTATTTTGGGACAATATGATCCCTCTATGAAAAGAATTATTTAAATAATAATTAAAATTAGTTTTGTGGGAGTTTTATTTGTATTTTGTGGGGATTTTAAACCTCCATAAACTATTAATAAGTTTGTTTTTTGAAAAATTCCTTCACCAATAATGGTTAAGTGAAGAAAAACTATCAATAAAAATGATGCCGCAAAAAAAAGTAATTGTAGTACAAATACCTTTTAAAAGAAAAAAATAACATCGAATAAAAAATGAAAAAAGAGAACTTTAATGTTGATAATATTAGTATTGGTGATGATGACAGTAGAGAAGAAAATGCTGATGATAAAGCAATAAAAATAATAGAAGTAGGAGCAATAATAATGAAGATAAAGAAGGTAGTGGTAGTAGTGGTAGTAATTGGTTATATTATTAAAAATATTTTTGTGAAGATTTAAAATCCCCTACAAAAATACAAATAAAACCCCACAAAACCAGTTTTTATTATTATCTAAATAGTTTTTTTAACAGATGGATCGTATTGTCCCAAAATAAAAAGGTTAAGGGTTGAAGTGTCCATTTTTTTGGACAGAAATCGTTTTGTCCTTTGTAAAAATGGACAAGGACTGAATTAGGTATTTACTCTTATATCATGCTTTAAAATGACTAAAATAACTTTAAAAACAAAAAGAAAAAGAGAAAAAACTCTAAACAGCCCCTGACAATTATCTCGAAAGACAACGATGCCCTTAACAAAAAAAAATACCCAACTCGCTCCCTAATCTTTACTTTTATGACACTTATTATCCTCTATGTCAAAAAAAAGTCAATGTTAATTTTTTTTTACACAGAAATTAATCAGCCAAAAAAAAATTAAAGATTAGGTTAGATATTTTTTTTATCAAGAACCTTATAGTTCTTTTGAGATAATTATCAAAAATCGGATGGAGTATTCACTTAAAAAAAAAAAAAGACAACTAGCCCTTTTTGTTCCGTCAAAGCTCGCTTATTTGGCGGCTTTTTAAAAAATGGTGGATCTAAAATCTGGTCATGACCTATCTTTTTTGGGGATTTTGGCATCTTGGTTCGGCGGTTCGGGGCCACTACTAATCAAAACACTGGTATCAAAATAAATCGAATAGATCATAAAAAAAATAAATCGAACAATTAATATACAACAAAGAACAATCACATATCCTTACTCACAACTCACAACACTAGCATCAAATCAGATCAATATACGATAATAGTAAAAAAAATCTAATTGATAAAAATTACAAATTATATATTAATAAGAGACGGCATAGGAGAATTAATCGTTACGTATACATTAATCTTTGAAACGATACAAATAATTGAATAGAATATTTCAAATAATAAGAAAGATAAATCGTTCATTTTAAATAAGAGGGAAGATGTACTGTTTATCACGTTAACATGTTTACTTTGGAATCACGTTAACATATTTATAAGTACATCGTTAAACTTTTAAACTGCTCACTATTAACGTGCAATCTCCTTTTAAATAGTTAAACTTTTAAACTGCCCACTATTAACACGGCATAGGAGCTAGCAGACGTAGAGAGAATCCGGCGAGATGATAAATATATCTTTAGTGATAAAATTAATAAATAATAAAATACTTTTTGCTTGACATGCTTATCTTATTTATTTCTATAAAAATTTTAATTTTAAATTTTAAGAACAAAATATTTGTCATCAAACTACTATGAGTAAGTATATGACGAAGAAAAGTACAAGACCAATAAAAATATTTATAATATACATTAATGTCTAATTTATAGATGAAATTATAATAAAAATAAGTTATAAATGTATACATTGTGAATAAAAATATAAAATTAAAAAATTTACGAACAAAATTGAAATAAAATAAAATGTAAGAATATTTTTAAAATTTTTAATAAATATTTTAAACACAAAATATATTTTTCGCTTTTGTTAACCATGCACTAGTTAATTATAATAGGCGAGAGATTTATCTACCTAACTAGCTTAGCATGTATCGTTAGAATAAGACGAATATTTTGCAAGTGTATTAATTTTATTTTGATTGAGAGAATTTGGAAGATGGAATAGAGCACGTATAGGTATGGAATTATTAATGGGATTGTTGTGATGAGTGTGGGCTGTGGTAGAATGAGGAAGGTTGGCAAAAGATGCTACTGTTATATGAGGGGTGAGGTAGGGCAAGGAGGAGCTGAGGGGGGTATGCATGAATATGAGATTGATGATAATGGCAGTCACAACAACCACCATGCTTCCGTGCAGCGCAGTGTGGTCCCTTTAATTATTTATTTTCATGCATTAAGTGCCTATAATATGACATTTCAATTTCATGTTAATCCGTTGCTTGACAAATTATACATGTTATTCGTACGTGTTAAAATACATACATACAAATCTCAGGAAATTAGTAAAGAATAAATAATGACTCCGCTAAAAATTTGTAGTGTTTTGACAAAATCGACTATTATTATGAAGCAATAATCTTAAATATGATATAAAATATTATAATTATTAATAAATTTTCCTATAATTAATCATTGATTGTTAGCAAATTCCATTACTAATATATAATGGGCATGAAATTTGGCGCCAAACTATACACGTTAGCATGATTGACACAAAAATATTATGAGTATTCTAGAATATTTTGGCTGTTTGGGTTGACATGTATTAAATTACAAAATATTATTTGGGTTTGGGTTAAGCCGAAAAACCCTACCCGAGCCCACAAAATTTGAAAGGGAGATTATTAACAAATGGGCCATATTATATATTGTCATATTGGGCTGGGTAAGAGGAAACCCTCCTTATATAAGCATCATTACTTACATCCTTCTCTTTCTTTTGTTTTATCTGATGCAGCCAAACTTGGCCAGACTCTAAGTTTGTTGCTGCCACATTCCTAGGGTTCTCTTCTTCGGAGTTTCTCCTGCCGCTACTTATTTTTTTTGTCAGCATGGTAAGATTTGTTTTCTTGTATATATTTATGTTTCTTCGTAGATGAATGTGTGTTTTATACAAAGACGACTTTCTTTTCTGTCATATACTTTCGAATTTTTTGTTTTCTTTAAGGTTTTATTCCTTCCTTAGGAACAGTAACTGAAATTTATCGTGATTTTGTATTGTGTAGGTTCTGCAGAACGATATTGATTTGCTTAATCCTCCGGCTGAGCTTGAGAAGAGGAAGCACAAGCTCAAGCGTCTTGTTCAGTCTCCTAATTCTTTCTTCATGGTATTCTATTTTTTATAATAGTTCTCTCATAAATTATGTATTTTCTCATTTGTTGAACCACACTCTTGATTTGATCCAATGTTGGTGCCTTCCTTTCCAAGTTTTAATTGTTAATTGTTTGTCTCTTGTATTCCTGTCTTGTTGTAGGATGTGAAATGCCAAGGTTGCTTCAACATGTAAGTTTTATCCTTCCCTGTTGATTGCGAAGTTATAATTGTGTGCAAACAAATGATTTGATCTTTGTGATTTTGATGTTTTGATTTCCATGTTGATGCAGTACCACTGTATTCAGCCATTCTCAGACCGTAGTGGTGTGTGGAAACTGCCAAACGATCTTGTGCCAGCCCACTGGTGGAAGAGCAAGGCTAACCGAGGGCTGCTCCTTTAGGAAGAAGGGAGACTAAATGAGTTGGTATCTTTTCTTTTAGCCTTTGGTTGGAGAGTTTTGTTTTCTTTGGGATTGATCAATGGCTTTGTCATGTTTGAGTTATGATATATTTAATTTTGCTACATTCTAAGACTTTTTTTCCAAAGACATTATCTCCAGGACTGTAATGATATCACCAAGCATTTTTGTTTAGTCTTATTATATTGCAACATGATTTTGGCAGTTCCTGAGTTATAATTTTTTCTTGCTTGGATCGGTTTATACATGTGATCTGATAGAGTCTACTTTAGTTTTTTTCAATGTGGATATGCTTGATGATGCGCTTAAGGCTTCTCACTTAGTTTGGGGAAGCCATAGACGGTATATTAAGGGAGTAGGGTATTCTTTGTGGTGGGTAGGTGCATATACTTTTTGCTTGTCCTCTCTTAGGTGGATGTTTCTACTAAAACCAAGACATCTCTATGTGAAAATGATATTATAAATTGTTAGATGGTTTGACATGTTTAAAATTGTTAGATGGTTTGACATGTTTAACTGAATTATCTATCTGTTTATAATATCATCTTTACAAGATGTCTTCATGGAAGTAGCCACTGAAGTGCTACACACTTGCAAGGTTCCGTTTGATCCCCAAATAGAATCCTAGTTAAATGATTGGATCCAAAGCCTGATAAAGACTTAAAACTAGTTGAAAGCTGGTTCAAAATGGATCTGAAGTTGCTTGCCAATATGTTTTTTCGGTATTTTTGTGTGTCAGTGTCTAGTTTCTTTTTCATCCGGTCACTGTAAAGATAGAACTTAGAAGAATTGTTGGAATGAGATTCTACTTGTATGTTAACATATTACTATGTGCGTAGGTTTTTCTTTTTAAAATATAATATACATACCAGTGAATGAACCAATAGCAGGGATATGTCAAGAAAAAATATATGATTAAATGCACAGCATAATTATAAAATGGAAAGGTGAATAGATGTGCACGTAAGAAAAATCACATGATGCAATACAATGCAAAATCATGTGATAAAAGGTGAGGCATCTAACAGTTATATTAATAGATAAAAAATTAAAAGACCAACAAATATGTATATTATAAATCTGGACATCATAAAATTACATCAAATTCTTGGCTTTTTATTTAAATAAATATTGCAAAAATATTAATTTTTAAAAGTTGCAGATAAAAAAAGGCTTTCTAAGGTTATGCTTAGGCCAATTCGTAGCAACCACCAACGAAGAAAGAGAGCCCACGAAATTAGTATTGGCAGGGTTCGCCTGAAATTGCTATTGCTAGTTAGATATTAATGAACTTGTGGAAAAAAAAAAAACAAAACTAGTCCTGCAAATCTCGACAGAAACAATCACTTACATATTAGTGATTTTATATTAACTATTCTCTCATTTTTCAATTATCTGCCATTTCGTGGGCTCCCTTTCTGAGTTGGTCCAATTCAAATGTCAAAACTGAAAAGGCCTATTTCGTGACTGGTTGTTGTGAATCAGCCCAAGTGTAATTGTGGAATGCTTTTTTCATGTGTATATTTTAAGAATTAATATTTTTTAATATTTTTTTTAAAATATAAAACCCAAATTATTGCTACTTAATAACCAAAGTAATCAACAAAATTCATAGCACATAAAAGCAAATATTATATGTCTAAAGCCTTATTTAATAGATCCAAAAAAGCTAAATAGACCTAATAATGTCCGTCAGTTTACAGACTCGATGCATACTCAACATCTCAGAGTTTATAAAGTCTTATTAGTTTTATCTGCATCTTTATCAAATTTGGCTGGGATTTTTTTTTTTTTTTTTTGAAAAGATGATTTTCAAGTTGTCGGGCACGAATAGAAATGAGAGCTAAATCTTTTAAGGCTGAGAAATCCTGTTTGTCCAGCTTGTCTCTTAATAGGAAGAGGGGTAAAGGCTCCCATGGATCCAACCCAGAAGTTCTGAATACCATGTAAAGATTATGAACAATTTCTTGATGAACAAGATGATTGAAGCTTGAGAGTAGAGAAAGCAGAGGAGAAAAATTGAACCAGAAAGTGTAATATTCTATTGTATGTTATCCACATTGAACCAAAAAGTATGATTTTTAGGATACCGTGTAATATTCTTTTAATATCTCTCTTCCTTAATTTATCCCATGGACTTGTATCCATTTTTAAAAGATCAAGATAAACATATGAATAACCAAGTTGGATTGGACATTTGGTTAGTTCACTAGTCCGCTTAAACAGGTGTTTTAATTCCACTTTTTGCATGCGACCAATGGCAAACTCTTAGATAGAGTTTTGATCTGCAACGAATTAATCCTTAACCTGTCGGGTTTGGAGAATATCATAAAAAAAAAAAAAGAACATAAATAAATAAGCATATTAAAAAAAAGTAAACATATATCTTTTTCCTTTAATATAGAATCATCTAAAATTACCACTAAAGCTTAATTTTATTTTTCTTTCTAACAAAAAGCCAAAACGTGATAATCTTTCTGCCTAAAACATAATGAATCCAAAGTAGTTTAAGATTCTCCCATTGCACAAGAAAACAAGTGGAACGTAAACACTAAAAAGTTCAAACCATAAAGCAACATAAACAAGTGGCTTACTTGCATAGTTGCATTTAGTAATAAGAATATATTTTTGATACTCAATATTCAACAATCATATATATGCTCCCAAATTGACGTGAGATCTCCAAAAGAATACACAGGAAAAGACCGAATAAGGTGGTTGCTAACGCTATGTTTTGGCTTAATCCTCGTTTGAATGTTCCTTTGGTCATATAGCCACATACATTATGTGTGAAACTCACAACAATTAAAAATATATTTTTTTAAATTATTTATTGATTTTGGTTGGGCATCTTTTTAAGTTTTTGGGGGACACATCACAAATACACTGAAAACCGAGTCCCTGTGACTCTCTCTCTCTGACTGGACGGAGTACTACTACATTTACCAATAATAAAATACCAAAAAAATATTTACCAATAATAATAAAATAGCAAGAAGGCATCTTTTGCCACAGTTGCCAACTCCTTATGCAATTTTAGAATTTTTTTACCAATGTGTCACATCTTTTAAAATTTATTGTTAAAATATTATATTTTGAAAACTAATTATCTAAATAAATGTCATCTTTTTTATATTATTGTTTCGAGACTTACCTAGAACCACGGTGATTTGGGTCTGACCGTGAGATCCAGACGCTTTTAGATGAAAGATCCAATGTTTTTTCTTGTAGGACGAAGCCGTCCGAGTTCTTCATGAAGAGGCAGAGGGTAATATCTGCAAGGGACTCCGATGCTTAAGTTAGCAAGGATTTTAGGCCGATTTTTAGTAGATTAGAATTCGAAAAATACCTGAGAATATCAGAGTATTTATAAGTGTAAATGTGGAGTCAATAACTACCTTTTGAGTAATCCTACCTTTGATAGTAGGTTAGTTACTCCCTTTTGGTAGGAGGTTGTTGAGATCTCCTTTTTAGATGAATATGAAAGATAGTAGGAGTTAGTTACTTATTTGGATACATAAAGCTTAGCCCATGTCACCGTGACCGACCTCCATGAGGTCGTGTAGACCTGAACAATACTTGTAAAGTGTTGATTGGGCTTTACTCCTTTTTAATAGTTGTAGTTTGGATACTATTTTGTCCTGATTTGGACTTTTAAAAACTTTTTCACACTTAATTATTTTTGTAGTGTTATAAGTGTTTATAGTTTTAACTTGCATAGTAGTAGTTTTGTTTGCTTTCTTTATAACATATTTTAGTAATTGAAGATGTTATCTTTTCTGCAAATCTTTTTCTTCATAATTCGGTTGTTCCGAATTACTTTTAGTTGTTCTAACTACGTGAGATTGATAGTTTTCATTGATGTAAAAATTTTTACAAGTTATTTCTGAGTCTCTTTTAAGGCCGTTTTGGTTGAGTTTTTCTATGGGGTCAGATAAATTGTTCTTGTTGTTCGACTTGGGGAGGTTGGACACTTATTTAAATCACCCTCCTTGTAACAAATTTTTATAAGATCGGATAATGATTTGTTCTCCGAATCTGGAGAGTTAATTATGCTTATTCCGACCTTGGGAGGTCGGTTATATTTGTTTTATCAATTTACTTTTGCGATTCGTTTTAGATTTGCCTCTTTTACTAACTTGTTTTTATATAAGTAGTTTGATGAGGTCAGACCACGATATGCTTATATAACTTCTTACACCAATTTGGACCTCGTCGCTTTATCTTGTCGACCATCTAGGTCGGACAATAATTTTCGCACTTTATCAAGCTTAAATTGGTGCGTATAGTAGAACAATCAATCGTAGAAAATAGAAAAATGACGAATTATCATTAATGAAAATGATTTACAAGTGCTATTTGCTACTAAGAGTTTTTCTATCTTACCTCCTAGCCTCATAGCCCTTACTATGATGCCTTGTTAAAACCCTTTTCATGAAAATTCTTATTGGGAAAAAACCATAAAGTCGGAAAAAAGAGTACATCAGTAATCATGATTCATTTTCTAGTTGCAGTATCTCTTCATGTTGGATGCATGACACAACCTATGAAGCTCGTTCTCTTGTAGGTCGGACACTTTATAATAACCTTTTTTTTAAGACTTCAATGATCTTGTAAGGCCCTTTCTAATTTGCAGCCAACTTTCCTTTGCCCGACCTTTGTACCCTAATATCATTCCAGATCAGAATGAGGCCGTTCGTGGCGAAGTTTCTTCTGATGACTTTCTTGTTATACTCATGGATATCCTTTATTTTAATTCTTCATCCCTTATTCGAGCTTGCTCCTAGATTTCTGGAAGGAGGTTGAGTTCTTCCTTTTGAGCTTGGATGTTTTTCACTTCATTGTAGAATCTTATCCTTGAGCTTTCTTTATTGACTTATGTAGAGATCATGACTTCTATGCCGTAAGCAAGTCAGAACAGAAATTCTCCAGTTGTAGAATGGGGAGTTGCTCAATATGTCCATAAAACTTGGGGGAGCTCCTCAGCCCGTGCTCTTTTTGTGTCTTATAGTCTTTGCTTGAGCCAGCCAATATGACTTTATTTGCAACTTCTGCTTGTCCATTTGCTTGAGGGCGCTCTCCTGATGTGAATTGATGTTTAATCTTAAGGCATGCCACCAAGCTTCTGAAGGTCAAGTCAGTGAACTGAGTACCATTATCAGTAGTGATGAAGAACGAAATTCCAAATCGGGTGACAATTTTTTTGTAGAGAAAATTTTGCCTTATTTAAGATGTGATGAATGCCAAAGGTTCTGTCTCAATCCACTTAGTGAATTAGTCAATCCCTAATATGTGGTATTTCACCTGCCCAGGTGCTTGAGAAAATGGCCCGAGCACGTCCAAACCCCATTTTGCGAAAGGCCATGGTGAAGTGACGCTGATGAGTTCTTCCGGTGGTGCCACATGAAAATTGGCATGCATTTGATACGGTGGGCACTTCTTGACGAAGTTGGCTGTTTCCTTTTATAAGGTCGGCTAATAAAAACCAGCTCGTAACACGTTCTTCGCTAGTCACATTGCTCCTAGATGATTTCCAGAGATGCCACTATGGATTTCTTCTAGGACTTCTTCAGTCTTAGAGGTCGGAACGCACTTCAGTAAAGGTGTAGATACTCCTCTTCTATAGAGGATGTTGTGAACCAGAGTGTAGTTCTATGCTTTCCTTATAAGTCTCCTTGCCTCCATTTCTTCTTTATGGAGAATATCAAATTTGAGATATTCGATAATGTGAGTCATCCAACCTAGGTTTAGATTGGAGATCATTAGAGCTCCAACTTGTCGACTTCTTTGGCCACTGATGGTGTGCAGAGAGTTTCTTGGATCTAATTTTTGTTGTTGCTCCCTAACTTAGTGCTAGCCAGTTTGGAGAGGGTATCAGCTCGACAATTGAGTTCTCGAGTTATATGCCCAACTTCTGCTTCTTGGAATTAGGCTATCTGTTCTAGTTTTTTCTCCAATTACCTCTTCATGTTAAGATCTTTGGCTTGGTGATCCTCATTTATCTGAGTGGTTATCACTTGGGAGTCACTAAACACTATAACTTTTGATGCTTGACTTCTTTGGCTAGCCTTAAGCGATCATGGCTTTATATTCAGCTTGGTTGTTAGAGGCTGGAAACTCGAATTTTAGTGAAAGCTCTACCCGAGTCCCATTTTCATTCTCAAGAATGATTTCTGCTCAACTAGTAGCTTTAGTTGACGATCCGTCTACATATAGATGCTAGTCTGTAGAGCTTTCTTATAGTTCTCCTATGTATTCAGCTAAAAAGTCGGTCAGATATTGCAATTTGATGGCTATACAAGCTTCATACTTTAGATGGAGCTCAAACAATTCCACAGCCCATTGTAATATCCACCCTCAAATATTTGTCTTTTGGAGGATATGCTTCATGGGTTGGTTAGTTCGGACTCTAATGGTATGGGCTTGGAAGTAAGGTCAGAGTCTTCTAGTAGCTAGAACGAGGGCATAGACGAATTTTTCTATTTTTTGATAGTTCAATTCTGCCTCTTCCAATGCATTGCTCATAAAATAGACAGGTCACTGTCCCTCCTTATCTTCTCGGACAAGGATAGAGGCTATGGCCTTGTCCGCTACGGCTAAGTACAATATGAGCTCTTTTCCTTTTTCAGGTCAGGTAAAGATAGGTGGTTGGCTCAAGAAGTTTTTGAAGTCTTAAAATATTCTTGAGTCCATTGGAATTAATATCCCTTCTTGAGAATTGAAAACAATAGGAATTTCCAGGCCGACCCCACTAAGAATCTAGACAAGGTTGCCAGTCTGCCATTTAGCTGCTGAACTTCCTTCAGACAGGTCGAGCTTTTCATCTCCAGGATTACCCTGAATTTGTTTGGTTGACTTCAATACCTCTTTAGGTGAGCATGAATTTCATAAACTTCTCGACTTCCACTGTAAATGTGCACTTTGTGGGATTTAATCTCATTCTATGTTGTCTTATCGTGTTAAACACTTCTGTAAGGTCAGATAGCATCCTGATTTCTTTTTTAGTCTTACAAGTATATCGTCCATGTAGACCTCCATCAATTTTCTGAAGTGAGATGAAAATACCTTTTTCATTAATCGTTGATATGAGAATCTAGAATCTTTCAACCCAAAGGGCATTACCACGTAGCAGTAGTTTGCCATAGGAGTGATGAAAGATGTCTTCTCCTGAAGCTAAAGCTGAATCCACCAGAGCATCAATGCTGGGCAGAGGGTAAAGGTCCTTGGGACAGGCTTTATTGAGATCGATATAGTTAACACAAATCCTTCATTTTCCATTCTATTTCTTCACAAGTACCACATTAGTGAGACATAAGAGGTATTTTACCTCCCTTATAAACTCGGCTTCTAACAACGCTTGGACTTGCTCTTCTATGACTTATTGCTCTTTCGAAACTAAGATTTTGTTGTTTCTGCTGGATAGGTTGTGAGCCCGGGTAAATAACAAGCTTGTAGCTCATGAGGTCAGGATGGATTTTGGGCATGTCAGAGGCTTTCTAGGCGAAGAAGTGAGAATTGTTTTGTAGGAGCTTAACGAGTTCTTCTTTTAGCTACTTCTTTAGATTAGTCCCTACATTTGTTATCTTCTCGTCCTTATCCCCAACCTGGACCTCGTCGGCCTTTCCTTCAGGTTCAGGTCTCAGTTTCTCCCGAACTCGGACATCTCCGAGTTCTATGGTATTAACCTCTTTCCTTTTATATACTCTCATAGGTTTAGGATTTTATGTAACACCTTCTTTGCGAGTTTCTGGTCTCCTCTTATAGTGGCTATTCCTTCAAGAGTAGAAAATTTCATGCAAAGGTAAGGGGTGGAGACTACTACAACAAGTCGGTTTAGCGTTGTTCGACCTATCAGGGTGTTGTAAGCCAATGTCACATCAATCACTATGTAGTCTATGATCAAGGTCCTTGATTTTGTGCCCTTACCAAAGGTGGTATATGGAGAAATGAAATTTAGAGGCCGGATATACGTGTCTCCTAAACTAAAGAGAGTGTTTGGGTATGCCCTCAACTCTTTTTTTTTTTTTCTAAACCCAGCTTGTCAATAGCTGGTTTAAACAAGATGTCGGCCGAACTTTTTTTTTCTACCATGGTTCTGTGGAGGTTTGCATTGGAAAGTATCATCGTGATCACGACAGGGTCATCGTGTCCAGGTGCTATTTCTTGGGTATCCTCCTTTGTGAAGGTGATAGCAGGCAGATCGGATGTTTCAGCTTCTTCGCCGACCTGGTAGACTTCTTTCAAATGTCTCTTGCGAGAGGATTTTGTTACTCCTCCTCCTGTAAATCCCCAGAAATCATAATGATGTCTCTTAAGGGTTCATTGTGGCTGATCTCACCGATTCCTGTCTTCTTCATCTTTTTTCCTTTTACCTTGGTCATTCGATCTTTCTGCTAGATACTTGTCCAACTGACTTTTTTTAGCCAGTTTTTCCATCACATTCTTTAAATCATAGCAATCATTGGTGGAATAGTCGTAGATTTTGTGGTATTCACAGTATTCTGGCCGACTTTTACCTTTTTTTTGTTTTTAATTGGTTTGGGAGGTAGAATCTTTTCTGTGTGGCAAATCTCTCTGTAGACATCGACAAGGAAAACTCGCAATAGGGTATAGTTGTGATACTTTTGAGGTTTGTACGAGCTGTATTCTTCTTTTTTCTTTGGTTCTTTTTCTTTGTCATGAGCCTAATATTGATTGTGTTGTCTTGGGGCAAACTCTCTTAATCGGACAGTTTTTTTCATGTTGATGTATTTTTCAGCTCGCTGTTGCACCTTATACAAAGAGGTAGGGTGCCTCTTTGATATAAACTGGGAGAAGGGACCTTCTCTAGGCCGTTAACTAGTCCCATGATAACTGTTTCGGTAGGTAGGTTTTAAATCTTCAAGCACGCCTTGTTGAATTTTTTTATATAGGCTCGTAGAGATTCTCCGACTTCTTGTTTTACTCCCAGGAGGCTTGGCGCATGTTT
The DNA here is from genome assembly GCF_003086295.3 of Arachis hypogaea. NCBI lineage: Eukaryota > Viridiplantae > Streptophyta > Magnoliopsida > Fabales > Fabaceae > Arachis > Arachis hypogaea. The sequence continues at coordinate 128,878,650 of NC_092051.1, read as the reverse complement.
GACCTTATCTTTTTCGATGAAAAATTGGGTGAGAAAATATCTTGCAAGGTCGTCTTGGTCAATGTTGTAGGGAAAGCTTTAGAATGAGTTGCATCTAATGCGTCGACCAAGTACATTCGACTTTTGAAATTACTTAGATAATGTCTCGGGTCAGTCATTCTGTCGTAGAGGTCATGTCCGGGCTTTTAAAGTTTCTAGAAACTCTAGCCCACATGATTTTCTCTATAAATGGATCTTCACCTCCTAAAGGTATTTCTTCCTGATCAATGTGGGGTCTCCTACCCCTGAGGTCGGATTCTAATTTCGAGAGATTTTCTTCTAATTTTCTTCGTCGTCATACCTCCCTTCTTAGGACTTGTTCGGATTCACGTTGTCACTCTAGCTCCTGCTTGAGTTGTTCCAGTCGACCTTGATGTCCGTGGACAAGTCCCATAATTTTTGTAGGATCTCTTGGCCCTGATCTTTTATATCGATAAATTTCTAAGCTTATCCTGTGTCCTTCCGGGTTTGACTGATGTGCGTCTCTAGCAACACCTTTTCTTTTATCAACTCGGGGAGGTATAACTAACGCTCGTTCATCGTTATACTGCTCTTCTTATCGGGCTTTAGAATCAGAAGTCGTGTGTCCATCTTCTGGAATGTCGTCCGCCATCGTACGATGTTGATTACTAGGTCCCCGATAATGATGTTAATGTTCCGAGGCTTACCTAGAACCAAGGTGATTTTGGCCTGAACGTGAGGTCCAGACACATTTAGGTGAAAGATCTGACATCTTTTCCTGCAAGGATGAAGCCATCCGAGTTCCTCGTGAGGAGGTAGGGATGTACTGCAAGGGACTCCAATACTTAAGTTAGCAAGGTTTTAGGCAAGTTTTTAGTATATTGGAGTTTGAAGAATATCTGAGGGTGTCAAAGTATTTATAAGTGTAGAGGTGGAGTCAATAACTACATTTTGAGTAGTCCTACCTTTGATGGTGGGTTGGTTACTCCCTTTTAGTAGGGATATTGTTGAGATCTCCCTTCTAAATGAATAGAAGAAATAATAGGAGTTAGTTACTTATTTAAGTAAGTAAGGCTTAACCCATGTCGCCGTGCCTGACCTCCATAAAGTCTTGTAGACTTGAACAATACTTATAGAATTTGATTGAGCTTCACCCGTTTTGGACCTTTCTTTGGGAATAGTTATTATAAATAATCATAATTAAAAATGAAAAAAGAAACAAGTTATCACTATAACAAAAGAATAATATCTGAATAATTAATTAAAAAAATAACATTTTGACTATAACTTTTAGAAGAATGTGATACATTGATAACAAAGTTGTAATTTTGGTTACCGATGTGTGGCTAGTCCTTATAACTTGCAAAAGTTGATATTTGATAATAGAATATTTTGTCTTGGGTTTGATATCATTATTACAATTTTAAATTTACAAATACCACATAAATTTAGGGAGAATAAAGGGGTATAATACATTGTTACATATCTAAACATTAACTTATTTATCAAATCATTTGGAAAAATTAAACAAATACAATTTTAAAATTTTACTTTTTTATTATTGTCTTTAAATTTATTATTTTGGATCAGAAAATTAACTGGTAAACTCCAAAAATTAAGCAGTTTCATCTGCTATATTTTTTTAAATCACCTCAATTACGAATTTAGTATCCGAAAGATTCAAACGCTGACAAAAAAGATCTTGACGAAAGACAAATTAACCCTTGAAAAATTTAAAAATTTGACAAAAACATCCAAACATTAATTATTCACATTTCTGTTAATAAAAAACACTTACGTGACTAACAGAGTTAATGAGTTGGCTAACTTAATAATTACATGATATTATTAATTATTTTAAGGGTAAAGTACTAAATTGGTCCCCTATGTTTGGGCGTAATTCTGTTTTAGTCCTTAAGGTTTAAAGTGTCCTATTTGAATCCAAAAAAGTTTCATTTAGCATCAATTTAGTCCCACAGTGAGGCCAAACTTAAATAATTAACGGAATGTCCTACATAACAACATTACAAGAACAAAATTGATAATCTGAAGAACATGTACAAGCTCCAGAGGCACAAAATCAACCGTTGATGCATCAATACATTTATTTATCATTCTCTTTAGTTCTATAGAAAATATTTTATTTATATTATAAGAAAAATAATAAATAAATGTATTGATGCATCAACGGTTGATTTTGTACCTCTGGAGCTTGTACATATTCTCTAGATTATCGATTTTGTTCTTGTACTATTGTTATGTAGGACATTTCGTTAATTATTTAACTTTGACCTCACTGTGGGACTAAATTGATACTAAATGAAACATTTTTGGATTCAAATAGGACACTTTAAACCTGAAGGATCAAAACAGAATTACGCCTAAACATAGGGGACCAATTTAGTACTTTACCCTTTTTTTTATAATAATAAAAAACCCCCAAATAAAAAATTCTATATCCATTTTCTTTCTCTACTCCTTCTGTCACACCTCTTCATTTCCCAGATCTCTACTGTAGGCCTCTTTATCACTGCCATCCTTTTCTTCCTCGATGCTACTATAGTCTCATGTCCTTCTTCTACGATGTAGCCATGGTCGTTCTCCTTCTCATCATCTCCTTCTGTTCTGTTACTCTTCTTTTTTTTTTCCAATCTCCTTACAAACCCTTTCACTCTTACTTTTTTTTTTTTAACTTTGTGTTGCATTGTGTGTGCTTATATTACTGAGCCTATTTTATATGGTGCTAAATAGATGAGTCATAGCTTGATATGTTCTGGACATAAATCTGAGAAACGAATCTAAGGCGAAAGATGGAACCTATTAGTAGCAGCGATAACACAATTTTTTTTTTTTGTCGTCGCTTTCTTCATTCCTCCTTTTTTTCTTATCTTCTTTTCTTTCTCTATTTTTAGTTTTCTTTCTCTGATTTTTTAATTGATATTTTTTAATGATATTGTGATTTCTTTTCTTTTTTATTTTTGAAAAGAGGACTTTGTTTAATGATGGATGAATCTGATGGAATAATGAGTTATTTTTTGAGAAATGTTATCATTTTTTTAGGATGGGATTAGTGGTAGTGGTGAGTATGGTGGTAGCGAGGAAGAGAAATACATAGAAAAAGAGAAAGAGGGAGAAGAAGAGAAAGAGGGATCGGAGAAATGCCGAATACAATAAGAGGATTGATGGTGGTGATGAGTGTGGTGGGAGGTGGTAGTGGTAAGGTATAGTAGAGGATAATATGGAAGTGAGAGGTGGTAATTTGGTGTCAAGTCATTAATTTTGTTAGCCACATAAACATTTTTTATTTACAGAAACGTGATCAATTAACGTTTAGATATTTTTTTTCAAATTTTTAAATTTTTTGGGGGCTAATTTATTTTTTGCGTCTTTTGAATTATTTTTTGTGAGTATTTGAATCTTTCGAATACCAAATTAATAGTTATCTCTATAGAAAAATAAACCAACCAAAAGACAAACACACTTGCAAACAACCTTACACATAAATTAAACTGATATATATATATATATATATATATATATATATATATATATATATATATATATATATATATATATATATATATTCAGGAGGTATTTTTTCGCGCAGTAAGTAAGGGTGGCAGTGGGGGGGGGGGTTGGGGAGGGTTTTTGCCCTACCCGACCCCGCCCTACCATCCTTACACTCCACTACTATCCGCCCCACCCCTACCCACGGGTAGGAGACTGCTCTACCTTAACTCGCCCTTGCAGGTACCCGCCTCTCCCCTACCCGCCCCTATAAAAAATAAATAACATTTTTATTTTTACATATTTGTATATAAATTAAGTAAAAAATTTAAAATTTATACCTAAATTAAAATACGAACATAAAATTTATACAATATCAAATAACTTGAAATTAAAAAAGTTAATGTTTGATCACTAAAAAATTAACACCATAATAAAAAGAATTGCATCATTAAATATAAAAGTCTTTAATACTTATTCTTGATCACTTTTCACATTTTCATCATCATTAAAGGATTGAAGGTCAAGATTCAAACTTGAAAATCAAAAGAGATAACAATTAATTGTCACCAAATTAAGAAGCTCTATTTCAAAAAAAAAAAAAAATAGAATACTCTACATCAAAAACTTATTGAAAGATTGATAATACATACCACAGATGAGTCGCCAATGTGCGAAACAAGCAGCGTATCGTCCCTTATGAACACTGCAGTTGCTGTTGGGCCTGATTCGTCCTCCTCTCCGTTCATTTCAAGCCTTTAAAAAATAAAATACTATCTAAACCTTCAATTGAATCATACCAATATGGAAACCAATTCAATTAGATACATTTTGTGAATTTCCTACTTTATAGATTAGTTTATTTGCTTTACCATTTCAACAACTTGGCGTCACCTATGGCAAATGCTTTTTCTAATGCTTCTTTAATGGCTTTGAAATCTTTCTCAACCAATACTAATCCACCTTGTAAGTCTTCAAGACACTCCTTGTAGAGCTCATTCCTATAGTTTGCACTTGGCACATCAAATCAACAAATCAAATTATGCAAAGAATAATAATTCAACCAATCACATATCCCACAACTAGAAAATGGATTAATACAGACAGATTTAGTCTTTATTACAGACAGATTTTTGGTTACCGACGAAATTACCGACGAATTTTGTCCCTCTGTAAAAGCCTCGTCGGAAATTATTTACCGACAGAGTTTTTTCGTCGGAAAATTACCGACGGATTTTTACCAGTTACCGACGGATTTTCCCTCTGTAAATTCTCCATCCATTTCCCAAAGACGACGAACTTTTCGACTGATTTTCCATCGGTAATTACAGACGAATTTTTCGACGGATTTTCCGTCGGTAATTACAGACGGATTCTCCAACGGATTTTTTGTCTGTAATTACAGACGGATTTTCCGACAGATTTTTCGTCTGTAATTACAGACGGATTTTCCGACGGATTTTCCGTCGGAAATTGGAACCTTGAAAGCATTCCAAACTCTAAATACAGACGGAAAATTTGTCTGTAAGGTAAAACAATTTTTTTTAATTTTTCTATTGTAAAATAAACCAATTTTCATACAAAATAAATATAAATTTAATGAATACAAATTTTCATCTAATTTTTATCTAACTTGTATCCAAACATTCATAGTATTTCAAAATAACCAGTATTTGATATTAGCAATAGAACCAAACATGATGTTTAGTTTTTACAATGTATCAAGAGCAAAGACAATAGTACCAAGTTAATTATCAAATTTTCATTGAAATTTTTTGGTTTTTACAATGTATCAAGAACAAAGACAATAGTGCCAACTTATTTATCAAAATTTCATTGTGAAATTTTTACATAAATACACAGAGAGTGATTAAAACAAGGCCAGCCATTCTTGATGATATCCCAAATGTCATATCATTTCCATCATACATTTACGCCAACGAATTCTTTGGCCATGCTAGTGGGTACGATTTTCACAGGAGACTGCATATGTAGAGGACATAAATTAATTAAAAATATTGGATTCATCATAAATTACTACATAGTACTCGGGATAAAGGGCAAAATCAAGAGTGGTAAGTACCATATTTGTAGGAATTTGATCTATTGGTGCAGGAAGATTGAAGAAATATCTCACATAGACACCAAAATGGTTCACCTGATTCCAAAGTTCAATGTGTACCATGAGTAACCAAGAAAAACAAGACACATACATTCTTGAATTACAGCAGTAGAAAATGAGAATTGGCAAAGATTTCTTGCCATAGAAAATGAGAAGAGACCAATTAGATAAGATTCGGAGTCACTAGGAGGATTGTGAGAGAGGTCTCACAAATACCCCAAGATTAAGTCTGTATCAGTATATTGTATCATCTTCTACCTCTTCTATCCACTAGTAGTTTTAGCTTCCTATATAATCCTATTTCTACTCTTTTATCACATATCAAACAAGATGACGTCACAAATACTCCAAGATTAAGTCTGTATCAGTATATTGTATCATCTTCTACCTCTTTTATCCACTAGTAGTTTTAGCTTCCTATATAATCCTATTTCTACTCTTTTATCACATATCAAACAAGATAACGTGGACTAATAATTAAGAACAAGAATGGAAGACTAACAGAAATTGGTGAAAAGAAATCTAACCAACTTAACCAGTATTTTCAGTCCCTATTTTCTCCTCTTTTCTAATTGTTATTTTTACAAGACTTACATATTAGGAAGGAAATGAACTTATACCCTTGCAATAGCTCTATCTTCTACCAAATTCAGTTTTTTGAGGCCAGCTCTTATGCTTTTTAGTTTCAATGTATCACTACCAGACCAGGTATAACATATAATCTGCATAAAATGAAACATGACATCAAGGATAAATACAGAAGGAAGTAAACCAAAAATAGCATTAAAGGAATGCTAGGAACCTGGTTCAGAGAAATTTCAAGTGAATGAAGGGCTTCCTCAAGACAGAATAACACACATGGATTAGCCATACAGCATTCTTGCTATAAATAGCATTGTTAACAAACCAACTTGCCAGCTGGTCTCATTCACTCTGTTTTCTTCCATAAACAGAGATCCTGTACTCAGCCATCTGAAATTTGATTTATAAATAGAAATGAATTAATATATTAGACACAAAAGCATTAACAGAAAAAAGTCTATACCATGTGAATAAGTTACCTGATATTTGCTAGCTTCAAGATCAGTTAAAACTTGCTTTGTTACTTCAGCCAGAAACCTTCCTGTGAATGTGGGTACGTTTAAGCTATTGTGAAACAATAAAGCATCAACACTTTTAATACATTCGGAGTTCCTACAACTTAAAAAAGTATACAATAGGCATCTTTCATAATCTTAAACAAACCCTGGTTTCATCTTTCATAATCTTTCTAATCTTTCAGAAAGAAGTGCACCTTATCTGCCTCAGTTTGCTTCTACACCCTTCATTATCACAATTAGGAAACTTATTTGCACTTGGAGTTGGTGGCACAAAACATGACAGAAAATTGAAATGCAATTCCAAATTGAATTTAGTGAAAGAAAAAAGTGCTAAATAAAACTAAAAGAAACCAAATTGCAAGGATGATGAACACGCCACAACACAACAGATTCACACTTAACCATACCAACCATTTTTCTACTGTGTAATAAAAAAGAAAATCAAAAGGTAAATAGGTATTCCCAAACAGCCCCTCCCCTAACCCAAAAAAAAAAAAAAATAAAAAGAAAAAAATTTTAAAACAGCAAGCGTGCAAAGTTGAGAAATTTAAAACAAAAAAAAATATTTAAGAGAAAAAAAAAGACCAAAGCATGAGGGGTACACTCCATTAAGCACAAAGCAACAAAGGCTTTCAGGTTTGTGCAAAGAACATATAAACACAAACTCAATAAATGAACCCCTTTTCTCTCCTAACATTGTTACTATTTCTACTATTTAGTGCTAAATAAACCAAAGTGCTAAATAAACACATAAACACTGTTACTATTTAGTGCTAAATGTAAGTTTGTAAACTCTGCCTTATCACCAGAACACTTTGCCAATAGCTAAATCAGACTAGGCTTCACCTCCACTCAAGTAGATACAGACTATACAATTCACATACTGGAAAAGAGAACAAGCTTACAACAATGAAGATTGACCATAGAAAACTCTCATCTGGAGAAAATTATTTGGATTGGATAGTTAATCACTTTCATCAGTACCATGAACACCACATATTTGAGTTCTGGAAAAGAGAGTGATGGGAGGATCACCTTTTGAAGTTCAGTTGATGAATACCCATGGTAAAAACCATTTGAATAAAACCAGTAGTCATCTGAGTGAAGGCAGAAAAAGATATAATTGTCCCTTGGAAATAAGAGAAATTAATAAAATGCATACTACAACAACCACCAAATAGCAAGTGAAAAGGATGATGTTCAGAATCATAACTACCTGTGAATGCCCAACTATGAATAGCTTTGAATTTGTTACTGAATATATGTAATTGATCATTTCTACCATATCATACAGGGCTAATTCCTGCCAGCTCCAATCCCAGAATTTCTATCAAGGGACCAAAGTTGAATCAATCACATGATGCACTGTACAAACTCTGGCTCTAACAATTCCAATAAAAATAATATACACTGAAAATGATAGTGAAATGAAAATATAAGTATCATGACAATTTAGAATATTTTCTCAAGATCAGTGATCATCAACAGTGCTGTGGAACTCAATTTGGTGCTGAATATAAGTAGCTTCAGCACTGAGAACAATTTAATAATTCTTATTTCATACATATCAAAGTAAATAGAAAAGGCTTGATAGTATTCGGCACAAACCCTTTTACTATTAAATAATTGAATGATAAAACCTACTAAAGTGTGACCTCATTCATATCAATTACAAATGTTTTCCCCCAATTCAAATTCCCAATAAATGAACATTTGGTTCTTAGTTTTGACTCATAATTGTTTAGCATTGAACTTTATGCACTGATATTATTTTCAGTTTAATCACACACGCCGTCAGCATCTCTATAGGTCAAAGAAGAGCCACACACCTTATTCTTCACTGAATAAGACCTATGACCATGGCTCCAACGTGTTCCACACACATTTCCTACCCATACATCAAAACCTTGATCTGCAAGGATGAAGCTCAATGATTTTTCAGGAGTATTTAGAAACCATGCATCACCTGCCTGATCACGTCAAATAGCATCAACATATCAAAATGGAGATTCAATCAAATTGTTTAAAACTTCAAAAGGGAACTTCACTAAAGCCTGAACAAGTAAACTTGTAACATTAATCTATATATATAGTACCAGTTGGTGGGAGAATATTGGAAGAAGATGATAAAAGGGCAAAGCATGCCTGAAGCAATCAAAGAGATTCTTGTTGTTGAGGATCCAAAAATATCATCATCAGATTCATCAAAAAGCAAGGATAATTTTATTAGGGACTTTGATATGTTTCTTATGACAAGTAAAAGAACCAAGCTTCCACTTTCCAGATTCGGATAATATTCAAAAGAGGAAGAGAAATTCTATCTGCCTACTATAGTTAAAGCAGTTTAAGCATTGAAATCAAAACTCTTTTAGTGTATAGTGGATAACTGATTCTATCTTGTAAATTGCCTAAATAATAGAACAATGGGAGCATCAGGACCAACAAGCATGGCAATAGTTGGAACCATTAAACCATTGAACCACAAAAGCAGAGTATGATAAACCTAGCTAAAACTGGCGTAGAAAAATTAAGCCCTAAGGTATATCGACGTAATTTAAATAATGCATACCTGAATCGGCGTAATTTAAACAACTGCTGGTAGATGCTCTGGTTCTCTTTGGAGCAGGAACCGATTGGGATCGGGTCGAATTCCATCGATTCGCTTGCGACAGAGCGCGATAGAGCAGCGACGGTGACAGAGCAGTGACGGAAACAGAGCGCGACGATCTTGAGTCTGAAACGCCCGTGAGAGAAGCGATATACCGGAGAGATAGAGAGAGGTCGACGGCGAGACCAGCCGTGAGAGGTGAGACTCAGTGAGCTTGAGGGTGAGAGTGGCGAGAGAAGAGCGAAGAAACTTTAAGGAGGGTTAGGGGTTCTTCGTCGCGGTTAGGGGTTCTTCAACGGAGGCATTGCGAGCGCCGGCGACCGGCGACGTTCTTCACAGAGTGCTGTTAGGGGCTCTTCGTCGCGGTTAGGGGTTCTTCTTCGTGGTTAGTGGTTCTTCGTGAGGCACAATGAAAACATGTTAGGGTTAGCTAGGTTATTCGTCTTCGTGAGGCACATTGAAGACGGTGTTCATCCTCTTGGAGTGCTTTGTAAATTGAGTCCTCAGTTATTTATGAATGGAGTTCGAGAAAGAGAGGGGGTAGATTAGGTATAAGCTTTTTTTTCGGCGGAAAATTTTAAATTATAGACGGATTTTTCGTCTGTAATAATTTAATAAAATGTAGTGTTTTCGTCTATTTAATTACAGACGAATTTTCCGTTTGTAACTATTTCCCACGAAAAAAATTAATTTTTCTGACAGAATTATAGACGGATTTTTTTTCCGTCTGTAATTTATGCTAATTCATTTTTTTTGTTTTCCGACAAAAAATCTCTCTGAAATTCTGTCTGTATTTCCGTGGGATAAAATCCGTCGGAAATATCCGTCTGTAATAACTAATTTTCTAGTAGTGTCCTTAAATTAATCAATATTGTATATCCTATGAAAGCAATTAACAATGTATATCAACATAAAAGGTGCAATAGACCTGAGGAACTCAACAGAAGCACGCTTTAATGGTAGCCAAATTAAATTGACAATAGTATACACACAAAGATAATTAATTAAAAATCATCTTCAGCATAAGACTAGCTAGTTTCACAGCAAAATCATGAAATGTCATATATACACTTAATTCAATTGTGTTCACATGATAAATATGTAAGCATATTCTTTAAATAATAATTGATAGATCAGGTTTTTTTTGTTATAGGTTGTTCATTATTTGCCATTATTTGTCAAAATTTTTAGTTAAGTTTCTTTTATAGTTATTTCAAAGTGAGTTTTCTGTATTTTTCGCCAAAGATGGTAGAGCATGCTTGTGGGATGGCAAATCTATAAACACAGAAGGGCTCAGAGACTTACCGGTGGTCAGAGACAGAGAAAAAAGACTCCGGTGACAGGCTCACATGCAACGCCAACGATCAAGCTCATAGCGACGGCGACCGAGTGATGAATTTGTGGAAGAATAAGAGAAGAACTTAGATCTCACAATGATGGAGAGACAGAGAACGCGAGAAAGCAAGAGAGAGAGAGAGAGAGAGAGAGAGAGAGAGAGAGAGAGAGAGAGAGAGAGAGAGAGAGAGAGAGAGAGAGAGAGAGAGAGAGGAACTTACGGAGCTGTGCGAGCTGATCAGCGACGGCGAGGAGTTGCGCGACTGAGCAGCGACGGCGAGGAGCAGCGGGACTAACCAGTGACTCCAAGGAGTTGCGGCGACGGCAACGAGCTGTGGCGACAAGGAAATTGCAGGGAGGGGATGAGAGGCTAAGCTGAGTAGCAAGGAGCTTTGGTTCTATAAGGAAAAAGAATATGACTTGAAGTTGAGGTCTGATGGTTGGTGGAGACACTTAAAAACCCTAATCCCTAAGACACACATATATAGTATGTACTACGGGATGCGTAGGGACGAGTTTATCCTGGCCCCGACCCCGCCCCGCCCCGCCCCGACCAAAACCTGTCCCGCCTCGGGTCGGGTTTAAACCCTCCCCGACCGGATAGAAGCGGGTCGGATATTCGTAGATTCGGTATTCCTGCCATCCCTAGCAGTAATTAGAAAATTACATTTTATAAAATAGAATTTTAACGATAAAATTAAGAAAGAAATGGCAGGCATGAAAAAAATTTAATTAAAATTCACGTATTCTCCAAAAGAAACAAATATATTATTGTAGAAATTTATTTTTATAAAAGCACAGAGAAATAAATAATATAATAATAACTAAAAATTATCGAAGAATTTTTTAGAATAAAATAGAGAGAATTGAGGATATTGTTGCATTATTTTTTAGAAGTTATAAAAAGTGGTGTATAATTGAATTTCTTTCTTGTTAATGACAATATCAAAAATAACAAAAGAATTGAATTTGCTACTAGTTTATATGATCTTACGTTTATTTTTTTACTCTACTTATTATGTTAAATTTTGTGTTCTGAAAAAAAAAACAGAAATTATTAAAAAAAAATTAAACCCCCTCCCAGAAAAAAAGAAAAAAGCCAAAACCATATCCATCCAAATTCTGCAAATCTGCAATTAAAATACGTGTTGAAGGGACCATTTTCTGACTTATTTATTATTAGATCCAGTACCCATTTATGGACCATGTAGGAAGCCTATATGTGCGTGACAAGTTCGTATCAATTTTATTTAGCTTGTTAGTGTCATCACTTCTTTGCTCAAAGCATTCTCATCCACTGATATCTTTAATTCCAAATACCCCCAACAACTATAATTAAATGATCTTTTTTCTTTGTCTCGTGATGATGTTGATTTGATTGGAACATATTGTGTTAGTTTTATGCATAGCCGCAAACATTATGATTATGATAATGATGTTAATTATTTAACTACATACTATACAGATAGATGGCAAAAGAAGCCCTTTGTATTTATCCCTTCTTAGATATAGACAATGGAATAGTCACTTTTGCAGGCAAGAATATGATGTAGGGAGATCCAATTAAGAAACCATTAATATAATTAATTAGTATATATAGGGATTAATTAGCATGTAAATTGAAAACAAGTGATTAATGCCAAACTCATAACTAGTTGTTTAATTTGATAGGGGGTTTGGCTCGTCGCTTGATAGGTTGAAAAGTCATTGCTACCATCCACGTGCTTTAAGATTTGGACAATTCTAACGTAGGATTTGATAGGGAGCAACATGTCTCTCACTACTAATCAATTAAAAAAGGAAAAAAAAAAAAGGATAGCAACGTTAATTATCTATTTTAATATCTTGCGTGAATAATTAGTTTGTTTATTGGTGGTCAAGTATGGTTAATTAAGTACCATACTTAAGTTGAATTCAATATATAAAATGTTAATAATATTCCATGATTCAATTTTTTTTAACGAATATAGAGAGACTCGAATTCACGACCTTTTAGATGAGTGTGAAAAAATTATGCCATTTAAGTTATAATTTATTAGCATTTCATGATTCAATTTGAACATAAGAAATGATGTATGTTTATATCTTTTTGGCCCAGTATAATATTTTAGCACAATATAGAAAATGGTTAATAAAAATTTTGAAGAGAGGCTTTTTGAGAATTTTCTTCTTTTAAAAAATGTTGTTGAACAAAAAGTGAATATTCTCATTAAATTAAATTTGTAAAAGACGACCTTTTTTGCGCAAGAGAGAGGAGAGGGGTGTGGTTTTGATCTTTTCTATTATAATGCAGTATTATCGGGTTTCTTTTTCCTTTTCTAAAGTTCAAACACAATACCCTAACTTGTTTGTTTTAAAGTATTTATCTTTTGAAAAATAATATTTGCACAAATTTTTTTTTTTTATCAAGAACACAATACCTTAGCGTGTTTGTTTTTCTTTTGGTGCCTGTAACAAAATTAAAACAAGTAGAAACATTTTTAGCTCCTATCTTAGCTAAAAAATTAGCAATAACATTAGCATCTCTTTTAATCTAAGTTAATGACACCTCTCAATTTTTACTTAACAATTCTATAATCTTTTCTATAATATCTATATTATCACTTGTAATATAGTTGATAATACTGCTTAGTAAAAGATACGCCTCCATAGAATCAGCTTTACAAATAAGAGAATTATAACCAACTTCTCATGTAATTATAAGACCATTTTAGACTGTTAATAACTCATTCTTGAAAACTAAATCAAATGGCAGATGCCCCAAACTACCTAACACCCAGGTGCCATAATGATCACAGTTAATGCATCCAAAATCCGCTACAAGAAAGTCCGGGAGAACACTAACATCACAGTTGACCTTAAAAATATTCTGAAGAAATAGCTGCCATAAAAAATTTTGGATTACAGAATTCCAAAAGTTCCTATCCTTCTTCACCCTTTTTAACTCATTCACTAAGACTCTCGTAAGGCAGGAGATTTTCTTCCTAGGCCAAGATTCATTCGGGTTGAAGAAATCATTATATCTATTCCACCAAATCCACCAAATTCCAACAGCCACTAATTCCTCTTTACCATTAATAACGCTAGTAATTTAGGAACAAAAGTCAGAAGCATTAGCATGTTCAACAATAGAAGGATCTAAAGAATTCCATACATCACGAGCGGTGGAACAATTTCGAAGGTAATGTAACACAGATTCAGGTTCATTACCACATTTATTACAAAGGTCACTCGCTGCTAAGTCCCTTCAATGACGGAAGACATTAGTGGGAATGACATCATGCAATACAAGGCAAAAGAGGAATCTGACCTTTTTCGGAATAAAAAGCTTCCATAGCCACTTCCAATTCCCATCATCACTCCAGTGAAATTTCATATGCGCAAGCCAATTGTACCTTCTTTTGGTAGTATAACCCTTCGAAGCAGTCGGTTTCCAAATCCAACCAGATTCATTCACACTCCTTTCAAGAGGAGAAATAGTTCCCAAAAAGGATTTAATATCCTCGAAAATTGGGATGGACAAGTTTTCAAAATTCCAAGTCCCATCATATAGTAAACATCATCCAACTTGAGCAATAAATCAGAGACATGAACAAACGGGAGAAAATCTGCAAGAATACCTAAAAGACTCCAAAGATCATACCACAAGGACTGAAGGGAACTCTCTGTATGCCACCCAAGACCCTCTTTGATAGTTATATAGACTTTGGATATGCTTTTTCGCACACAAAAAAAAAAAATCATGTTTAGCCGATCCTTAATACCTATTTTGCTTCAAATATTTATGAAAAAAAAAGCTTCACCCATAACCGTTCCTTATCCTTCAACATTTGCCAAACCAATTTACTAATAAGCACCACATTAACACACTGCGAGTCTCTAACTGCAAGCCTTCCTAGATTTTCGGGAGCCACAACTTTCTCTCACTTAACTAAAGGAAGACCTCCGCCATCTGCATTACCTTTTCATAAGAATTGACGCATCACGGATTCAATCTTGTCATGAGCATAGGAAGGGAAAAGGAAAGTTTGCCTTTGATAGACCATAATTGAAGATAGAACTGATTTTACCAAGCACAATCTCCCAGCCTTATTTAGCATGCGCTCTTTCCAACTAGCCAATCTAGCACAAATTTTTTCAATCACCTCTTGAAATATTTTTCATGAAGCTCAATCATGATCAATATTCACCCCCAAATATCTTTTTAAGTGTTGAGTGAAGTGAATGCTAGAAACATCAGATAAAATATCCTTCCTTCTCTGAGAAATATTTTTAGAACATTGAGCTTTTGACTTGAACAAATTCACCTTAAGTCCAGATGCCTTTTAAAGATATCCAAAGCTTCCGTAACTATTTTAACTTGATCCTTAATGGCCTTACAAAAGAGGAGCAAATCATCAGCAAACATAAGATGGGAGACTCTAGGCCCTTCTTTCAAAATAGCCACCGGAATTCAAGAACCATTAGAGACAAGGTGCGAAATAAGTTAAGCAAGTTTTTTCATGCAAATAACAAAAAGGTATAGCAACATTAGATCTTCTTGTCTCAGACCCCTTAGAGGCTTGAAACTTTGAAGCCTTTCTCCATTCCATAGAATGGACAAGGAACAAGAGCACACACAACGCATAATAAGTCTGACAGTTGTAGCTAGAAATTTAAAACTCTTCAACGAATGTTCAAAAAATTGCCAATCAACTCGGTCATACGCCTTCTCAAGACCAATCTTGAAAGCAATTGTTCCTTTCTTGGTCTTTGTCTTTCGCATGAAATGAAGAATTTCTTGAGCAATAATAATATTTTTACTAGTTCCTCTTCTAGGAATAAATCCGCCTTGCAACGGGCCAATCACCTCAGAAAGAAACGGGCGAAATCGATTCACCAGAACCTTAGTGACAATTTTGTAGATAACATTGCATAAGCTAATTAGCCTAAATTCCTTCATATTCGTCGGATTATCCACCTTTAGAATAAGAACAATTAAAGCCTCAAATAAATAATTATCAATACAACCCCCTAGGAAGGCTTGCCTCACAATCTTTCATACATCTATCCCACTACATCCCAATACTCTTTAAAAAATATCACTTGAAAACCATCCGAGCTAGGAGCTTTAAATTAACTCATCTCCATGACCATTCTTTTAACTTCATCAAATGTGACATCCTCTTGTAATCTAAAGCACGCATCTTGACTAAGCAGTGGAAGAAGGATAGCCTTCAAATCATCAATCCTCACCTCTTTTCTGGAACAGAACAACCACTGAAAATACAACTTAGCTTTCGCTTTAAGGACACCCTCATCTTCTGACCAAGTGCCGTCTTCCAAAACCAAACTATGAATCTTATTCCTCTTCCTCCTCACAATAGTTTGAAGATAGAAGAAACTAGTATTTCTGTCCCCAAACTTGACCCACTGATCTCTCGATTTCTAGAACCACAATAGCTCTTCTCTTAAAAGAATAATATTAAAATCATTTTTAAGGCCTTTCTCCTCCTCCCATAATAAAACATCATCCAACTGTTCTAAAAGACTCTGCACCTTGTTAATGCAGATCTCCAACTCTCTTTTCTTAACAAAGATATTTTCAAAGATTTACGAATTAAGCTTCTGTGCATCTCTCTGAACCGCAACAAGGTTTTTAGCGACATCAGGGGTTTCAGAATTCCACGCTTTATGAACAACATCACGAAACTGAGGACGAGTAATCCAAGCCGCTTAGAATTTGACGGAACGGCATTTATTCTTCTTGCTATGATTGACCGGCCTACAACGAACCAAAATAGGCAAGTGGTTTGAGTGAAATCACCCCAAAATCTCATAAAATGCTTAAGAAAAAAGTAATCGTCAGTCGTTACAAACGAAAGCTCTATCTAGCATTTTTGAGACATTTATTCCTCCTCGAACTTTTCTAAACCAAGAAAATTTCCTTCCTCTAGTTTCCTTGTCCATTAATCGATAAGAGTCTATAGCATTTCCAAAAGCCTATGCTCTATTTTTGTTAAAAATACCCCTTTAACTTAAGTAGATTAAAGCAATTCATTAAAATTCCCAAGAACTATCCAATGGTTGTGCAAATAACCAACAATACCACTAAGATAATCCTAAGTCTCATCATGAAGATGTGCTTGTGGAAGCGCATACACTGCACTGCACATTCACCGAGAAGAACCATCAACAACTTCAAAGGTGATACAATGGTTGTTAACATCCAGGACTCTACACTAACCCCAATTGTTTTCAACCAACACATAAATACCTCCACTCTACCCTTTAGTCTCTGAAATATCAATCTCACAGGAGCCCAAATTATCCCAAAAGGATTTTATTCTCTCAAATAAAATATGGTTTTCAAGAAGAATAAAAATTATGGGGTGAAATTTTTTAACAATTTGCTTACAGTGAACTCGGGCTAATTTATTAGAAGCCCCTCTAAGATTCTAAGATAAAATGCTAAAATCCATAAAAAAAAATAAGCAGATAAAGTAGAGGCACCAACCAAAACTTATCTCAAAGCATGCTCTGCTTCTTACCTATGACCTCCTTTCCCTTGCTGCTTTCCTTAGCGTGGACAACTCTGATTTATCAAAAAGAACTTGAAGCCTTCCATCTTACGGTGAATTTTTCAATGAGTTTGGCTTAACTCTCTTTCTCGCTGATATAGTTGCTGTTGTGCCATGATTCCCATCTTCTCCAATAGAGGGGAAGTCACAAGCTTCATTGGATATGAGGCTTTTGTATATTTGTTCCAAGCCTGATTAGCTACCTGATCCACATTCACACTTGGCCCACTTTTGTGTTTTGGAAAAACACCCATATTCTTTTTAATGGGCCCTTTTTGTTGAGGCCCAACAACATTTTTCACACTCTCCTTCTCTACTTTATTTTCTCCTTTTTTGACACTACTTGGGTCCACTCCTCATTAGCATCCCCTTTTCTAATTCAGGAAAGTCATGCAACGTTACAGGCTTTGATATCTCCTTAGATATCTCCTTTCCTTGCTTCTTATCTGGCGCAATATCCACAACCTTCAAATTCTCCTTCCTGGATATGACATTCTCGCCAAAAACAAACATAGTAGGTCCACTATTATCCTCTGCGTATCTCCCTTTTGCTCCCCCTTCAATGCACTCCCAACCTCCACCATCATAGACACTCTCACCTTACTTCTGCAATTCACCGCAAGATGTCCATAACATCTACATTTCTCATAAATTAAGGTCAAACTCTCATACTTAACCTTATACACAAGATTGTTCATGTAACACCCTAACTATCAAAAGTCACGCTTCCGGCTGCGCCACTCTGATAGCTCAGATATTACGACAACTCTTATACTATTTAATATTAAAATATGAGCCTGTTTAAAAATTTAATCTGCAATACCGCTCCAAAATACTTTTGTTAGGTAACGTACAGCCATACATACCATACAACTTATAAAACTCACATATATATATATATATATATTTTACAAGCATTAACTAATACAATTCCTATCCCTCTTACATAATATATAAAGATAAAGGCAAGGGAACAATAAATAATAACTAAAGCAATACAAAACATCATGACAACAACTAGATAAACTCTTCGTGACTTCTGCGTTCATATCCTGAAAAGGAAAATTTGTAGGGGGTTGAGAACATCATCCTCGAAAGGGTTCTCAGTAGAGGGTTTTTGGGAATTACTATAATAGGATACGTGAAGGTAAAACTATTACAGTGATTAATAACCACCTTATGCATATTTTCAAAAGCAACGGTTTACTATAAAAGAAAAATCTGAAATCTTTCCTGAAAGACGAACTATTCATTTCTTAAAAATTCAAAAGCCTTTCAAAAGGTTTATCTATACTGGTCCAAATTAGTTTTTCATACTTTTTCAAACCAGAAACATCAACCAGACATGGCCTTCGGCCTACCTCATGATCAACCACGGCTCTAGGCCCAAACAACCCAAACAACAACCAATCACCATAGTCCAACAGAGTCTCAGTTGCAAACACAAATAGGAAAGTTCAAGCACAAACAAACAGTTACTGCAAGTAGAACAATTAGCAGTTAATCACAAGTAATCAGAAAGGCAAACCAAGTACAATATGCACACCCATACAATGTCACATAGATGCATATGATGAATGCCTGCCCTAGTGGCTGATGATATCATCTGTCGGTTATAAAGCCAACCCGACAAGTCCTAGTAGCTAACCATTGGACTGTCCCTCTGTCGTGCATCTCCAACTCGAGTTATTCACAATCATAATCATAATTCACATCCAACACCCTCACTGGTGTATATTCACGGGGGCGAGCTCATCCAGAACTTTCAGTGTTCGGCCACACTTACGACATAAGGTCAGCAGAGTATCGAGTTTCAACCTGGAGCACGTGGTGGCTAGCCACTGCTTCTACCAAGGAAAACTCGTATATCAGATAATTGGAAGTGCAACAATTACAATATCAATAACTCAGCATATATGCATTTATTCTCAGCCATAAATCAACATTCATCTCAGCCATCCGGCTTAAATTCATAATTCATAGTCAGCCATCCGACTCATAACATATTCCACAATCAGCCATAATTCATTATCATACACAGCCATTCCGGCTCATAATAAAATAGCACTTCCACCATCCAACATCATCAAATTCATAAAATCATCATTCAAGCCATAAATCACTTTTTCTCAATTCACTTCACTTTGAAATCAAATTTCAACTTTTTTCAGCCTTGGCTTTAAAGTTCCCATTCCTCAAATCATCTCAGGCTCATAAGCCACTTTTACTCAAGTAAGTTCCCTTTTTAAAAACAAATCCACCTTTAGCATCCTCTTTCCAAAACTTCCAAAATCATGGCAAATTAAAGATTTATTTTGAAATATTCAAAAATCATACATCCAACAACGGGATTTTATAACAAAATTCCCTCGGCAGAGTCTCAGGTCTTAGGGGAGAATAACATAACTCATTTCCTGAAATTCACTTAAAATCTTTAAAACCTTGGCTTCCTGATTTGAGTAATAAAAATAGGATCTAAGCCAAACCGAGTCATGTAATCAATTACTCCTTTCAAAGCCATTTTCTTTACTTAAATAAAACCAGCTTCAACCCCATGATTAATTCTAAAGCGTTTCAAACTGCTCAAAAATTGTTTTAGTCTTGCAAAAATTCAGAATTCAAAGAGTACTTAAAACTTTTTCCAAAATATTTTAAAATGAAACTTGTCAATAGACGTTCAGGTTCTTTCAAAGTCACTGAAACTCCTCCAATTGAAACCCTCAAGTCAAATTCAAATACATAACCCTTTTCACATTTAAAACAACCTTACAACATAAGTTTCATCTAAATAACTTGTTCCTAAACGAGATACAATACTTTTCTTAAGAAACAAGACTAAATCACAATTTTCTTTTTTAATAATTCATTTCAAAAGCATAAGTCACCCCTTTCTTAATAATTCAAATAAAATAGTAGACGTCTTTAACTCATAATTTTTCAAATAACATTTCAATAAAGTCCTGGATTCTATCGAAATTTCAGCAGCACCTCCCCTAAAACTTGGACTTTGCCACCCTTTCCGGGTCCCATCCAAACCAATCCACAATCCTTTTCAACGGTTCAAAACCTAAAATTAGTTCAAAAGCAAACCGAATCCAACATTCACCTCATTTTCATATCTCAAGAAAATCGTCTCAAGATCAAATCATTATCAACCGATTAAACTTATTTCTAAAACTTTAAAGAAACAGTTCAGCAACAACCCATTTATCAAAACCAAACAATAATCAGAAGTCGTCTTAAGATCAATCTTTATAAACTGATTAAACTCATTTCCAAAACTTTAAAGAGACAATTCAGTAACAATCCATTTATCAAAACCAAACAATAACCCAATCAAACATATAATCACATTAATCCAAAATAGCCAGACAATACATAAGACTTGTACAATCACTAAAAAGTGTATATCTCACATCGGTATCTATTTATAACAATTCCAAATTATAAAATTGAGATTTTAGAAAAGCCCCTACCTCAATACGCAAAACCATAACCCAAACACATCACAGGAACCTTCTCTCTCAACTCGAAATCACCGACAACCGCAACCTCAGCTCCAAGCCACTTTCGCAGTAACCACAGCAACTCTAATCGCGACATACAACAACCGAAACACAATCTTATAGCAATTAATGTTGCAAAACTTCAGTGTATGATAATAGAGCAGTGATTAAAGGACTCTTTAAAACAAAAATGCATACCGTACTCGAGGAAACCAAGTAACGGCAGCACCAGTGGCGGTTCCAGCAACACCAACGCCACAGCCGGTGACCAGAACGACGGCAACTCACGATAAACTCCTAGCTCAACCAGCCTTAGCAACAACTCTCATGGCAATGGAGAACTTAACGGATAAAGAAGCTGAAGCAGGGTTAGAGCTTACCAACACAGAGGACTCAGCGGCTGTTTTTGGTGACAGAGGTGGCGGCAGTATTTTTCCGGCGGCAGAAGCGGCTAGAAACGGCGCAGGTCTCCCCTTTCTCTCCTCTGCTCCCGTGTTTTCTCTCTCTCTCTCTCTCTCTCTCTGTGTGTGTGTGCAACCCGACGACCTCCTTCTCGGCGGCACAGCGGCGGCAGGAACGACTGGGAGATGCGACGACAGCAGCTGGCTTCGCGTTGGACGGTGGCGAGGATGACAATGGAGGCCCCACATTTGGCCTCTCTTTCCTTTCGGCGCCGCTCTCCCCCGGTGACCCTCCTAAGTGCGACACGACGCGATAGGGGTTGCGTGCGGCTCCACCAGCATCGCGTCTTCTCCCTCAGAGGCATCCATAGCTCGCGCCTCCAACGGCGGCAAACAGATTGGCGAGGGCCGCTTCAGTGGCGACGGTGAGGAGGCTCGACGACGTGACACTGGTGGCGCTGGCTTTCCCTTGGCGATGACGAAGACGCATAGACTGCAGAGGCGGTGCGACGCGGTGAGGGCAACGGCGACGCGGTGGGCTTCCCTCCTCCTCTCCTCTGCCGCGACTCAGTCTCCCTTTCCCTTTCTGCTTCAGTTTCTTTCTTTCATGGAATAGGAAAACCGTGTGTGTGCTTTTCATTGGGGTGTGGGGTGCGCGGCTGGGGGTGAGGGTCTGTGTGTGTGTGTTGAAAATTAGGGTTTGGGTAGAAATTAGGTTTTAGGGTAATTTGGTCATTTCAAATAAAAATAGGGATAATATAATAATTAGAAATAATTTTTAATCCAACAATAATAATGTATAAAAATACTATTTGTTCATCAATTTCACAAATTATTCTCAATAAAATGTTCAAATCCAAAAATTAGAAATAATATACTTAATTTCTTCATTTTTCAAAACAGCAGTATTAATATTTAAAATATTAATTATTTAATTCAAATCATATAAAATTCTTATTATTTCATAACTATCAACTTTATAATTTAAATATAGAAAATAATTCAATAATTGTAAAATTGGATAATAATCTTAATTTATTTCAAATTCAATTAATCAAAACTTGCTTTAATTATCTTTAATAAAGAATTTTCTGAAATTAAAGCTACAAAAATATTGAATTTGAAATTAGCCCATGATAGCCCTTTTTCAAAAGTTTTGGGTCTTACAGCTATATCTTAACTTGTTTGGATTATGAGGTGTGCTTTGACAATTGGCATCTTATTTTGGGTCTTATATACACTTTGATTGATTACCTTACTTTCTATTTTTAATTTGCACACCAAGTATTTGTGAAAAATCTCTCATGGTATTTTGATTTATTTTCTATTTATTCTTGCACCTTAATGCCTCTTTTTCACAACCCTTGCAATCCATGTGTATTGAGTTTATTATTCATTAATTGTCATGATAAAAGTGCTCATTATTTTGTTGCGTGTGACTCTTAGTATTGACATTGATGCCTGAGCTATTCCTCTTATGCTTGTTACTTGCATGCTTTTATCCCTCTTGCATCCAGTTATTATGATATGCCTTCATGATTTCAATTGATGTCTTCCTTGCATGTTGTAGCTACCATGTATTTAAGACACTATCTTTTTCTTTGGCATTCATTATCACTTGGACTTTCTTCCTTCCGATTTTTAGCTATCTATATTTGACATTCCATTTCTTTCTTCCTTCTTTAGGATGGCCATCAAGAGAGGAAAAGAGAAGGCTTCCGACAAGACACTGGCGAAGAAGGGAACAAAAAGAGCACCAGCTAAGGCGCAACCATCCTCAAGTGTCAAACCCCTACTAAGCGGGTGAAGAGGACCATCCAAGTTGATGAAGCGGAGAAGGAATTTTTCGCACGGGACTCCGCACGATTCACTAACCGTTACTGTGAGCGGATGTTCCCCGTCTTAGCAGAGAGAAACTACCATAATGAGCACCTCCTCATTCTTCCAACGCACTTTGTTGACTTTGTGGTGCCCCGCATTGAAAGGAGATAGTGGGGATTCTTGCAGAGGCAACCGTGACAAGCTAATCTCTCTTGGGTAGTTGAATTCTACGCCAACTATCACTCGCCTACCCTGTAGTCAGTCTTTGTGCACCAAAAGCAAGTCCCTGTCTCAGAAGGTGCCATTCAGAGAGTACTTGATCTCTTACCAAATCCGGAGGGGATGGATGCCTATCAAGAGGCGCAGCTTGAGCGCCGGACATTCCAGTTTGACTGAAACATCGTCCTTAGAGTCATTACCCAACCTGACAGTAATTGGATCTATGGGCAATACCGGCCTTGACCCAAGAGCATCTCCGCCCAAGCACTCACCTTGGAGGCTCACGTGTCGACATAGATCATGTCCCACTATATATTTTCGAGCACTCATGAGTCCCTTTCACTGTTGACATGGCCGTTCTCGTCTGATGCACTCTCATAGAGCAACCTCTCAACTTGCCACGACTCATCCGATAGGCTATGGGCCGAGTGCAGATTGCGGACAACCTACCTTTTTCCATATTGGTTACCGACTTGGTATCTGCAGCAGGAGTCTCCTATCGGGCTGGGGATACAAGGACCATGATTCCTAGGGATGGTGAATTTGTCCTGAATGGGAAGTATATCACTAATCCACAACCTGTTGGGGACAAGCAACATCTGTTCAGCCGGGATCTGGGGTGATTAGGGCATTTGTAGTATAAACTAGTTTTCTGAACATCACCCTTCAATCTGAATTAAGTGACCACGGGAGTGGCGTTTGATGAGGGTTAGAGGAGATTAAATCACTAAGGGATTAGGATTTAATCACTTATGGTTTGCCATAGAATGAATTATTCATTGTTAAAATATTTGGTAAGATATTTTAATCTGAAAAATGTAAACATCTCTGAAACCTTAACTGTTTTCTCACTGTTGTTACATCAATACTCTTATTTGCTTTTTTATTCACTTATTTACTGTTTTATGCAATTTTAAACCACCAAACAATCTTTCCTGTTTGCCTAACTAAGCCAATCATTCAACCATTGTTGCTTAATCCATCAATTCTCGTGGGATCGACCCTCACTCACCTGAGGTATTACTTGGACGACTCGGTGTACTTGCCGGTTAAGTTGTGGAAATTCCAAAAATTCGCACTAAGTTTTTGGCGCCGTTGCCGGGATTGACTGTGATTGACAACTATTAGTTGTTTGATTGCTTAGATTAGCTATTTTTAGTTTTTTTATTTGTTTTTATTTTGTTTTGCTTTTTAAAAAAAATTTGAAAATCTAATTCTTATTTTAGTTTTTCCCCTAATTTTTGAAATTAAGTTTGGTGTCCCCTTAATTGTTTTATTCTTCCTAGTTACTCATGTTTGCTTATTAGTTGTTTATTTTCTTAATTATTCAGTTTATTTCCTTGATTTTATTCTTCTTTTATTTTCGTTTTTCTTCATATTTTACTTTATTTTTGTTTTATTTATTTTTATTTCTCTTTATTTTATTTTTCTTCAAATAAAAATTTGTTCTTTCTTCTTTGCTTTCCTGTTTACCACCTGGTACATTTAATTCTATTTGGTGTTTGGTACTGAGGAAAAATAATGGAGAGAGATCACATGGATTATTATTACACCCAAGAAGTGATTCATATTATTGTGGATGGAGGAACTACCTGGATTTTGGGTGGCAAGGTCAAGAGCAAAGAGATGTCAATGTTCCATATTTCATCTATCAAGAACCATCATCTCCTTAATGATATAAAGAACCACCATCTCTCTATCCATATCAAAAACCTTCATCTTCTTATTCATATCAAGAACCATCGTCTTTTGATCTTGCCTGCCAAGAACTGCAGCAAATAACAGATAAAATTTTGGAAAAATTTTCCATTCTCACCCCCTACTTACTCATATCAAGAGCCACCATCCCCTTATTCATACCAAGAGTCATCCTCCTTTTACTCATATCAAGATCCACCATCTCCTTCTTCATATCAAGAATCTTCATCTCTTTATTCATATCAAGAACTGTCAGTTCTAGAGCTTGCCATGAAAGAATTAAGGGATACTACTCAAAATTGCATACATGATATGAGAATGAGTGTCAAAAATATAGAGAGAGAGATGTGGAGTTGATTACTGAGCGTTGGGCAGAGGAACAAGCAAACTCCCTCACAAGAGAAGCAATACAAATTTCTACAAAATAATGTGAGGGAATCATTCAAACTTCAAAGGAGTCCATACCCCAGTGAAGTAGAGAACTCTCCACCCTCACACATGGAAGAAGAAGAAGATGCACGAACAAAGAAAGTTATAAGGGAGGAAAACAATTATGAAAATTTACACTCCAATGAAGTAGAGAGCTACATAGAGGGTGAGTTCATTGAACCACCAATTCAAGAGGTCCTTGATGAAGGGTACACTCCACCCATCACACAACACCCAAGTCCTGAATTCAAAGTGGTGAAGATAATCAAGAAAAGCACTGAAAAGGGGATTGTGACCAAGGAACAAAAGACCACATCCATGAAATAAATAAGGTCAACAAAAAGTAATCCAACCTCTACCCCAACAAGCACTGTGAATCAAGTTGATAATAATAAAAGAAAGCTTGCTAGGAGGAATTTCAATTCAAGGGAACTAATTTTCTTCGCTCCTCCTTTGCAGTCATTTCTTTTAACCAATCGGAAGAAGAGGAAGAAAATTCAAGAACAACCGTCAAGCTAATGACGTTAAAGAAGCGCTTTTTGGGAGACAACCCAACCATGAGTATCCTTTAGTTTTATTTCAATTTGATTTTTATTTTTATTTTTTATTGATTTTCATAAGTTTTCCTAGGTTCTCTAATGTTTGTGATCATGTACAACGCTTAGAACAGGGATAGGAAGACTTAAACAGAAAAATAGAACACCATGAAAGATCTATGTTGCGGACGCTAAACACCAGGGAGGACGTTTAGCGCCAAGAGGGGAGCAGAAGTTTGGGCGTTTTACACCCAATTTGGACGTCCCATTTAACCCCTTGGGGCGTTTCACGTCCACAATGGGCGTTTGACACCACAAAGGGGTCATAAAAAAAAGAGTTTTAAATTTAAATTCTTCGTCCCCTTCTATCACTCTTGCCTTCTTGTGTACTCATCCGTGTGCTCTTCATGCCCCTTCCCAGTTTCAATCTTCTTTGCTTGAGGACAAGCAAACTTTTAAGTTTGGTGTTGTGCAAAGTGAGCTCTCTGGTTATATTATCATCAATGGCACCAAAGGAAGGTGAATCATCTTCATGGAAGAGCACCGCCTGAGGAGGGAGCAGCGGCCACCATAACTGAGGTGGTTAAGTTTTATTATCCCTTACCTTAACTTATCTTCTATTTTTCCAGTACCTTTTAGCTTATTTCTTATTTTTTATTCTAACTTTTGCATGATCACTAGTAGGAATTTCTTGCTTTCTAATTTAGTTCTTTATTTTGTTATTTTATATTGAAAGATGTCTCATGTATTGCTCACAGAGTTTAAATAAAAAAAAAATCAAAAGAAAAAAAGTAGTAAAATGCATGAGATTTGAGTTATATATTATGAGTTGTTCTAGTTACCTAGATGTGGTGGCACTATCTCTATTTCTGAATATATGAATTAACTGTGCATATTTGATATTGGAGTTAAGTATATTAGTTCTTGAGGAACAAGAACTTAGAGAAGTATTATTGATTCTCTAAAATAAGAAGAAATTTGATTCTTGAAGCAAAATAAACAGCAAAAAAAAAAAAATCAAAAGAAAAAGGTCCAAGTCTTTGAGCATCAATGGTTAGGAGGGTCAAAACAGATTTAAAGACTCAAAAGAGTGGTTTTTCCTAACCATATGCTTGTGGTGTGAAAGTGTAAAGTAATCCTTGAGACTAAACACTTAAAGTCATGACCCATTGCTGTTACAGAGTGTGCCTAAGGCTCTGAGCACCACTGTCTGGGAGAAGTAAAAAGAAAAATTAGAACTCAAAGAATTCCCCAGTTAAGTGCTTGTAGTGTTCTTGTATCAAGTTAACCTTGAGCACAAAATACTTAGAGTCACGGCTAGGCTCAATGTGTAAAGTATCAGTGAAAAGAAAGAGCGGTGTTTAAGAATCAATTAGAGCCTAAAGAAGAGAATCTATAATTTCATCCGAATTCTAGTTCTGAAGGATGCTGATATTTCTGAGCTTTAGTGGATAATGAGATGCCAAAACTATTCAAAAGTAGAGTGTCATAAGCCTTATTCAGTATCTAGACCTGAGCTTCATTGACAAACTCAAAGTCTTAAGCATTATCTCTTTTGGATCCTATATTGTTTTGGTTGCTTGAGGACAAGTAATGGTTTAAGTTTGGTGTTGTGATGCGTGAGCATCTTATACCCTTTTTCCTAGCATTTTCTAGTTATTTTTAGTGAGATTTTATTAAGTTTTATTATATTTTAGTGAAAAAAATCATCTTTGGATACTAATTTGAGTTATTGTAGTATTTTTATGATTTCAGGTGAATTTCGGGCAAATTTGGCAGAGTTCTATGCAACAACGAAGAAAGGATAGTAGATGCTGTCAACTCTGACCTCCTTGCATTCTAATAAGCATAACTTGAGTTAAAGAAGTTCAATTAACACAGTATTAATGGAGTTAGAAAGCCAACTTCCAGAGCTTTCCAACGATATGTAATAGTCTATACTTTTCTTCTGAAGTCACTGCCAAATCCGGTGCTAAACGCCGAGCCTAGCGTTTAGCGCCCCAAGAAGAACAAAACCAGCGCCAGAAACTCCCCCTTCTGGCGTTGAATGCCCATCCGGCGCTGAACGCCAGTAGGGACCTCAGCATACACGAATTTTGACCCCCTTTGGGGTGTTTAACGCCCATTATTGGCATTAAACGTCAGTAGCAGCCCGAATCACTCATCTTTGGACATCTCAAGTAGATGTAGCACTTCTCAACCTATTTTATTTTTATTTTTTTTGTAATTTTTAATTACAAACAATATCTTTTAGATTTAGAATTCAATATTTTAATTTAGTTTCAAATCAAAAGATTTGATTTGATCTGGATTTAATTTTGTTTTGATTTGAATTCTAGATTTAGTCTTAGAGGTTTTTATTATAAATAGGAGACTTCCTTCCTCTCCAGAGGATACATTAGATCTCTCCTCTGGGAGGGGGACTCCTCACCTCCGTGTTTTCTCTGTAAGTTATGAGCAACTAAACCTCTTGGTTAAGGTTAGGAGCTCTGTTTATTTCTATGGATTAAGATTATTACTCTTCTATTTTAATATATGTCTGATTCAATTCTAAGGTGTGTTTTCGTTCTTAATATAATGAAACTGGGTGGAACAGGAGTATGACCCCCTTTTTTTACATGGGTTCTTGTGATCCTCGGGAGAGTTCGCTTGAACTACAGCTTGAGAACACACCTCCTAAACGGCTAATCCACAACCTGTTGGGGACAAGTAACATCTGTTCAGCCGAGATCTGGGGTGATTAGGGCCTTTGTGGTATAAACTAATTTTCTGAACTTCACCCTCCAATCTGAATTAAGTGACCACGGGAGTGGTATTTGATGAGGGTTAGAGGATATTAATTTACTAAGGGATTAGGGTTTAATCACTTATGGTTTGCCATAGAATGAATCATTCATTGTTAAAATAGTTGGTAAGATATTTTAATCCAGAAAAAGTAAACATCTCCGAAGCCTTAACTGTTTTCTCACTGTTTTTACATCAATAGTCTTATTTGCTTTCTTATTCACTTATTTACTGTTTTATGCAATTTCAAACCACCAAACAATCTTTTCTGTTTGCCTAACTAAGCCAATCATTCAACCATTGTTGCTCAATACATCAATTCTCATAGGATCGACCCTCACTCACCTAAGGTATTACTTAGACGACCTGGTGCACTTGCCGGTTAAGTTGTGGATATTCCAAAAATTCACAGCAGTAATCGGAGTACCGAAGAAGAAGTTATTCTGGATTTAGTGTTTATGAGCTTAGGGTTTCTCTCTTCACCCTCTCTTCTTCAATTTCAGCGTAAATGAGTGTGTTGTTGGTGCTAAAATGGCCTAAGTTAGAGCTTATATATGTTGGGTTTGGGCCCAACTTGGACCCGGTTCACATATATGGCCCGTTTGACCTAACTTTGGGCCAAAATCTTTAAGATTAGCATTTTAATTTGCGTTTTAAACATTTTTACCTTCTCAAACATGAATTTTAACTTTTGAAACTTTCTCACTCATAATTAATTTTCTCAGCTGCAGTATTGGACAGATCTCAACCGATACTGTCGGTCAAATTTTTAGTGCACATTTTTACACAAAAAAAATATGTTTTTCGACTCAGAAAAATCCATTGAATCCAAATATCATATTTAAATTATCAAATTACAATTGCTAAATTTTTTAACCATTTTCGTCCACATTTAATTTATTACTTAATTAATTACGATTTAACCTTATTTTACACAGCCTCCTTTTCCCATAACTCACAATCCAATCCAACCTCACTACTATTGTAACCCTTACTAACCCTTACTCTCTACCCCAACCTACAAACATCTTTCTTTTTCACTCACAACTCCTCTACTCCTAACTCCACCACTCGCAATCTCTATCTCATCACTCATATCCCTCATTACAATCTCCTCCAACCACCAACTTCAACAATAATAACAACAATAAAAATACCATAAATATTTTAGATTATTATTTTTCAAAAAAGAAAAATAAAGAGAGCAAGAAAGGAGAAAAAAGAGGGATAGAGTAAAAGGTAGAGGAGGAAGAAGACAAAGTTATAAAATCGGTGAAAGCAAAATCACCGCAAAAAAATTATAGAAAATATGCAATAGAGCCTGTGTGAGCAATGACAATTAGTGAAAGGTTGGTGTCTTCTCTGTTGCAGTTGGAGGTAGAGACAATGAGGATGAGAGAAAGGGGGTGGTTTTGTTTAGATTGAATTGGGTTAGGTTTGAATTTGGAATTGGATTAGGAATGGGTGTGGAGTAAAAGGAGATGATGATATGATAGTGGTGGTGAGGATGATAGAGGGATATAATTTAGGGTTAAAATTGATAAAATAAGTTGACTGACAGTTGATTATTAAAAGTTGACGGTAAAGACAAAATTTAAATTTATTTTAAACGTTATGAATAAAATTGAATTAAATTAACGATAGGAGTAATTTTAAAAAATTTTAAAATATTAAAGATAAAAAATATTTTATTCTAAAAAAATATTTAAATAATTATATTTTTAATACTTTTAAAGTAATAAAAACAAAAAAAATAAAAATAAACGGAGAGAATAATAATTCCTTTTGAAAAAGAAAATTATCTCATCAAGTAATGGTCAAACAATGCACGTTGAGAGACATGCACTAAAATATATTTGCCGGCAAATTCCATAATAGCATGCAACAACTGGATGCTATTCTCCACTACCTTAATTTATTACCATATTAATTACAGAACATGTACTGACATAGCGGTGGAATATATTATATTACGGGTTTTGTTTAAATATTTAAGGTTATCTATCTTAAATTTTTTATATAATAATACTTTGAAAATTTCAAAATTTTAAACTTTCTATGTTTAATATCTAAATTGTTATAGGTGATGATATTATTAATAATGAAAACACAATCCTTACTTGCAGAGGACAATGGCAATTATAAATTTATAACGAAACAATTAAACCTCCAAGGCTCCAACGACCTGATGTGTTTTATTTGAGCCGTTGAGCGTATCTTTCTTCCAATTGGTCAAAGCAATAAAGAATTTCACCGGCCACAACTTGTCATTAGGACAAACCTAACATATATAATTAGGATCGAAAAATACTAATATAATTTTAAGCTAAGTTCTATAATTTATAATTTTTTTCTTAAAATGAATTTTTACCGACTTATTTTAAAACGATAATTACTTAGTATGAAAACAATTTGTATGCATTAGATTTTGAATAAATTAAAATTAATAAAACTATAGTTTAACATCTCGTATTAATATAAATTTTAACTTTTCATATTAGTACTATAATTATCAGAATTGAATCAATCAGATTATTCGATCATATATTGAATTAATAGACCCGATCATAATTAAATAATTATATAAAATTATATTTTTTTATTTTCATAATAAATACATTTTTAGTTTGTTTTGTATTAAATTAACTATTACTTTAAAATTTTAATAACTTGTCAACTAGTTTATACTTATTATGCTTTAAAAAAAATAAAAATCATAATTATAAAAATAAAAATATATTGTGATGAAGAAAAAAAGTATATTTTAAAAATTTTATTTATATAATATATTAAATAAAAATACATCATATATATATAAAGAGAAAAAAAATAATTTAGTCTAATTTGACCGAATTTTATTGGATTTTTGATAGGATTAATTCATCTGATTTTAATCGATTTTAACTTATTTTTACTAAATTTAATCGAATTAATTATTTAACGGTTTAAATGATAAATCAACTCAATTTGATAATTAGGTGACAAGTTTTTAGTAGGATCGACGAAATCGGACCGAGTTTGATAACTATATAGAGAAAGTCTAGGGGTTAGTAGATTTTGTGATTTTTAGCCATCAATTAGTCATTAATAATATTTTTAATGGTGTGAGATTATATCTAATAATGTAAAATCATTTAATTTTCTTTTAATGGTTAAGTGCTGGCCAAAATTTAACAAAAATACTGCCCCCAGCACTCCTCAACTATATATTATCATTAACTTTCCTAACTTTTATATGGGAATATAGACCATATGGTAAGGTCGTTGGAACATGTGAATATTATCAAAGATTTATTAATAGTTATATCATTTATTATGTATGTATAATTGTATATGCTAATAGTAGGCAAGGTTGGTTGATGATATAAGTAGTAAAGATTTTCCTTTTTGTTTTGTGAAAGCATTTAGAAGAAATCATATAGTCCTATGAGTTGATCAATCCGTCTCAACATGTGACCACCACAAAATAATAATAAATAATGCATATGTTGTAATAAATAGTGATTGAAGCCAAGTCTGAAGCAGAAAGGGGAACCATGTCGGCATGCATGTGATCTCTGAAAGGAAAGTCACTGTCACACTAAATTATTTGTGTTCCGCCATAGCTTCATGAATCATGAGCTTCCTGCCGCATTAGAACCTTCTAACTATTACCAAGTCGGTTAGGAGCTACAAAGTATGAATTGGCTTTGTTCCGTCTAGTTATTAATGACAATGTTAGAAATAACTACGATTTTTTATTTAGTATTTGTATTATAATTCTGAACTTTTTAATTTGTTTAAAAAAAAAAACCTTCTAATTCTTTTCATTATTTTTGTTAACTAAAAAAAACCAGAAAATCAAAACATAAGTACGCAAACAAAAGTTCCCTTTACATACCATATGAGATTATTTCAAAATTTCTCCCGTTTTTAAAATTTCCATATCTGAAAGCACTTTATGAAATATTTTAATAGTTGTTCTAATTTTAAACCAATTGTTGATTCTTAATTATAATGAGGGAAATGAAAAACTTTGTCTGTCTTGTATGTTCCTATGACACACAATCTCTAACTCTCATCAATTCGTTCTAGCTATTTACTTTTAGATATGAAATTTGTTAATTTGGTACAGCATATGATGAGATTAAGGGCGGAAGTGGCATTGAATTGAAGGGATGAGATTGCCAGATTGGTTAGAATGACGTGTTCAAAATTATCTTCTCTGTCCCATGTCTCTATATTTTTTTAAATATAAAATTTTTAAAATAAAAAAATTAATAAAATAATAAAATAAAAAATTAATCATTATTAATTTTATAATTTTTATAAAATATATACTCTATTATCTTAATTTAAAAATGTTTAGTTTTTAATTTTTTATTATTAATTTTTGATTTTATTATTATATTAATTTTTTATTTTAAAAAATTTTAATTCATTTTTTTATTATTAAAATGTCAGAGCTTTAAATTAATATTGTTGCTCCAAAACGTTTAGGAGGGCTCAGTTACAAATTTCTATTAGGTAACGTTTGGTGAAGAGACAGAGAAACTGAAAGATTGAGATTAAAAGACTGAGATTAAGAGATAGTGATAAAAATAAATTTTAGTATTCTATTTAGTATAAAGTAAGAGACAGAAATTGAAACAAGAATGAAACTCTAATTTAATTTGCACAAAAAGTAAAATTAGAATTAATTAATTAAATTGGGAGTATTTTAGGTATAAAATGTTATTAAAGTTTCAATCTCCGTCTTTAAAATTTTCAGTTTCCTGTGTTTTCACTTTTTGGAGGTACTGAAATACTGAAATTTTTGGAACAGAGACAAAAATTTTAATACCAGTCTCTGAACCAACAAATATGATACTAAATTTCAGTCTCCCAATCTCTATCCTAATACTTCAAAACAAACACTACCTTAAAAACTCTTCTATTCACACAGTATTTAACATGGGAAGGGCTAATGGTACTGGAGAATGTAACTGACTATTAAATACCTCAAAACAAACACTACCTTAAAGAGTCTTCTATTCACACCGTATTTAACATGAGAAGGGCTAATGGTGCTTGAGAATGTAATTGACTATTAAATTTCCCATTCTTTTTACATGTGACTTCTGACTATTTCTAAATTTTCCTAACAAAATTTTACAATTTGAGATGAGAATACCAAAATAGTTATTTCATGTTGGAGGGGCTGTGTATACTTTTTCCTTTTGTTCATTTTTTATATTTTCATATATTGTTAGAAATAGAGGTCATTTTGTAAATTCTTTGGCAACTCAGCTATTATTAAAAAAAGATTAATTAATTTTTTTCAACTATTATTTCAGTTAATTTTGTCTTTCACACTACATCTCTCGTCCTTTTTCTTTCTCTTCCTGTCTCTTTTATTAAACAATAAATATTTGATAGAGCACATATCTGGCAAAAGAACTTAAGGTAAGAAACAAAAAGTTTGAGTCTCCATTTGGGCGCCCTATCAATAATGTTTTAAGTTTATTTTTTTGAAAGTTGAAACAATTGTATTTAATTAAATAATTATACTATGTATACACTAAAATCAATCACTAAAATTAAATATTAATATAAAATATATATTAAAATATAAAATACATATTAAAAATAAGTTAAACAATACGTACATTTTATACAAAAAATATATAATAATTAATTTTAATAGTTATTTAGTGTACAAATAATATTTTTGCTATAAAAATTGGTAAAAAACTCACCCTTACTTTAGAGGATTATAACTTTGTTATATGAACACATTATGGTGTGCTTGTCCTTAGATACCAAACATAAAAGAAAAGAGAAAAGCAAATAATACAAACTGAAATAAAGGAGATGTGAAAAGATACCATGGTATGAAACTCACTTGTATAAATAGCTTTTTTCAAAGGCATAACACACCATGTTTTTCCGGAAGAAAAAAAAAAGACTAAAGAAACATACAAATTTAAAAATTTTGTATATATAGAGAAAAACAAAGAGACTCTATCGAAGATAAGAGTTACCCACTATGATCGTTGAGCATCAGTATTCACAATGGAAGAGGTGGAGCCTCTAAAAGAATGGAGTCAGATTTCTTATCGCGTTCGCCTTAATTTGCGTATATGAGATTGTGGGATATTTCAATCTTTCCATTATCCATATTGTCATGCACTTGCAACATGTGCTGCAGCGAGCATTGAGTAGGGCACCTTCGTAAACTCCATGTACAAGATGGTTTAAGTTTTTAAGGTTTATGAGATGGAATTTCTACCTATACTTGACGAGAAGATGTGGGCCCATAGTATCATATGAAGCTTAAACCCAACCCCTCTATACGCCGGAAGGCAAAGGAAAAACCAGTTTCGACACAGCTGCGTAATGAGATGGACGTTGTGGAGCGATCGGAGAAGAGATGCGATTTTTGTCGGTAAAAAGGTCATACTAGATGAAGATGTCCCAACTCTCCACAATCGGATTAGTAAATTATTTCTGGACCATCGTTAAAAGAATTTGGTTTTTATTTTGTATCAAATATTTTAATTTTAAAAAGCTTATGTACTTATCATTGTCTATGTATTGCATTTCTTTGAAACAAGTATATTGTTACCATATTAGTGTTTAGTATTCATTCTATATTGTTTTCTATCATTGCAGTAGAATATGATAACATGTAGAATAACAATAAAATTTGAAAAAGAACTATAAATTCAACAAAGTCTATATTAACAAGAAAGTTTGAAAACAACTATAATCACAACAAAACAATGAACTACTACAATAACTATAAGACTATTACTGCTAATCAGAATGGTGATCGAATTGGTGCCTCGTCCTACAAACAGGTGCACATGTCTGTCAATGAGGTCGGCTAGGTCGAGGACGAATGACAACACGGTGCTACATCGGAGGAGTGTGCTATGGAAGCGCGTAGGGGGGCTGGCTGATATGATGGCGGCGGGATCTCATAGTATACTAGTGGAGGAGGAGGTGACATCGCCTGGTAATATAGTGGTAGAATATGCTAGTATACTGGTGGATATGGGACTGGAGGATATACTGGTGGAGATGTCGTAGCATCACATGTAGGAAAAGTTTGTGTGTAGTCCCATGGTGGTAAAGTCTGCTGCTGTATGACAGGAGTCGTAGATAACCCAGGTCTATAAGGTCCCGTTGGCGAAGTGTGTGTGAGGACTCAAGATGCCGATGACTGGCCTCCCTACTCAATCACTTGCTTTCACCTACCATGATATTGATCTATCAAGTCCTTCATGACATCCACAGGTGCATGCATAAGTTGGTATAACTCGTCGAACTGTATCATATGGGATGTGCTAATGTCAAACTCAATCTGATCCCAAGCTGAGGTGTCCAGCGGAGGTTGTGCTGCTGATGAGGAGGGATCGTGATGCTGAGTCCCTAAGGATAACCCTGGCATAAACTCCTTCACAATGTCTGCCTCATGGCCAGCAAAAAAGCTGGGTGCTGTGGAGTCTGAGGAGGATCCTCTAGGTCCTCCTCCTGGCGTGCATATTCGACCTCTTCATCTGACAGCTGAACATCCATCGATGCACGCCTCTCTTGTTGATCATGGGCCTTTTGAGCTGGTTTCTATATATCATATCTGACATGCCTCTTCATCTGTCAACTAAATCTGAAGCATCCCATGGAAGGTCTAGCATATCCCTTTGATCCAAGGCTGCTGGGAGAATATCCACAGGCAGGGCCGCATCCCTCGAATCAGCCAAGATGTCCTCTCCAAATAGAAAACAAACACCATATGCTCCCTGCCACCATGTCAAGTAGTCCTATGTAGGTCGAGGATCTAGGACACCGTCAATGGTGACCATGTGAATGCTGCTGGCCACGGGTCCTCCACCTATCATACCAATCCCGGTAAACATCGGGCCACCATACAACGTCCCCTC
The DNA here is from genome assembly GCF_003086295.3 of Arachis hypogaea. Taxonomy (NCBI): domain Eukaryota; kingdom Viridiplantae; phylum Streptophyta; class Magnoliopsida; order Fabales; family Fabaceae; genus Arachis; species Arachis hypogaea. The sequence continues at coordinate 128,842,120 of NC_092051.1, read as the reverse complement.
AGGTCGTCTTGAATAGAAACTCATCCACATTGACCGGTGCTACTGACCCCCAAGCTGTCTCTTGATCCTATCCATGTCATGAAACTCCACTAAGTGGAAGCATACCAATGATACCACGGCTCTCTGTGTACGAATCTCTCTGAGGCTCCCAATCCAATCAAAAGCCATTTGCTGTAGCTGGGATCGTCGTATGGTGTCCACCAAAACTGAAAAAAAATAAACAATTCTGTAATTATCAATAGAAAAGTAATATACGTAAGTCATAAGTCACCTAAACGAACGATACCTCATCAAACCTAAGAGCATCCAACCTGTGTTGCGATTGTAGTCCTCTGCCATGATGGTGATGTCTGGTCTGCTGTCCTAGTCCCACCAACCTATTGATAGAGGAAAAATCATGTTCAGTATTTTATATTGCAAATACTCAAAAATGACAATAAATCATGAACATTAATTACCTTGAAGCAAGCAGGAATTTGAGTGCATCGTAACCGACGGGACAGAAGGACGGGAACCTATGATAAATCCATGAGAACATCAATAGTATGCACCTTATAATGTCCATCACATCACACCAAGCAATATCGTACAATGAATGGTAGGTGTGCGACAGCAATTCAAAACCCCAACACAATCGTCTGCATCTATCAAAATCTTCCAAGAGCGGCAACCATCTAAAGGAGACAAGAAAGGCTGACTTATTTGTAAACAAATAACCCCCCTCATTCAACATCAATATGTAACACTGGATATACTACAGAGAGTATTAGGATCTTATTAGAAAATTAGGCCAACGGGATAAAATAAGTGAACCGGGTCCAAGTGGACCCAAGCCCACATATATATAACCTTATTAAGCACACTTTCAGCGACCATACTCCTCCATTTGTGAGTGAGGGCCGAAATTGAGAGAAGAGAGAAGAGGAGAAAACCTAATCCTAGCTCCATCTTCAAATGTCCATAACTTTAGCTACAAAACTCCGATTGACAAGCCGTTTGCGGCCACGCATCGTTCTTCTCATCCTCTACAATTTTATCTAAGTTTTGTAGTGAGTATTCTAATGTCCTCTGCCCAGTTTTTATTTTTCTCTTTAAATTCGAATTTGGTTTGGGTTTTGAGGAAATCTTGTGATTTTGGTTGTTTAAGAGTGCTCTAGTATGAGCCATTGGTGAGTTCCATCAATTAATTTTATAGGTTAAGGTAAGTAACCCTTTAACCCTTGTGATTTATCAATTTCATGAACCCTAGGTTGATTATAAGTGTGAAAATTGATTATGTTAGAGTATTGGGTGATTTTGGTGTACAATTAGGAGGTTGGTGTTGCTTGAGGAGCTTTGGTGAGGCTTGGAGCTAAGGTTGGTGGAGACTTCCAAAGAAGAGGCTCAATTGGTTTGGCTCCAAGAGGTACGGTTTAAGTTTTATTTAAGTACCGTGTGGTATGATGAGAATTCCTAGGCTAGATGCCCTTAGGATAAGTTTGGATTGTGTAAATGGTTGGTACTAATATGTATAGTTGATATGTAATGTAAATTAATAATTGGGTTGAGAATTGTATGAATTTGTATATTTGGTGTGTTGAGAATTTGATGAATTAGATAATGAATATTGGTTTGTGAAATATGCATTTAAATTGTGAATTTGGGCCAGAGGCCGTGAATCTTGGGCCAGAGACCAGAAAAAGGTAAAGAAGGTAAGTGATGTGTGTATTGTGTGATGTCATATGAGATTGAATGAATATTGAATATTGAGTATGTGAATAAATAGGAGGAATGTGGAATAATAAGAAATTAGGAATTTAGCAGTGGAAGGTGACGAAATTGAATTGAATTGTGTATATGACGTAGGTTTAGTTTTGGTTGAGTGTAATTATATGAATGTGGTTGGGTTATGGTCATTTGGATGAGTGAAAATGAATTTGGCTTGTGAACATTGAAAAAATTGGTGATTTCTGTTTTTTGGGTAAAAACTAATTTTTGACCAACTTCGGCGGTCCGTAACTCGGTCCTCAGAGTTAGGAATTCTCCAAAATTAAATTTTTATGAAATTTCATTCAACGATCTTTCCAACGGTTCAGAAATGGTTGAAAAAGATATTTTGTAGAAAAAGTTATGTGTGGTGGAAGTTTGAGGTTTGAAAATGAAATTCTGCAACTTTTTCCGACTTTGTAAAATTTTTAAGAAACGTACTCCGACACGTATGCATGGTCGACGCGTACACGTCACTCAGACTTTGTAAATGAAAATGAGATTTGATGGTGAAATTCTGCAGCTTTTTCAGACTTTGTAAAATTTTTAAGAAAACATACTTCGACGCGCACGCATGGCCGACGCGTATGCGTCACTCATGATTTTCACTCCCCCACGCGTGCGCCTGGCCGACGCGTACGTGTCGCTATATTGATGCAAGTGCCCAGTATAAAATTCAGAGAGTTGCGCTGGTACTGTGCTGGCTTTGTGCGAGGAGCACAAAACGCACCCACGCGTACGCGTGACTAACTCGCACGCGTCGCACTCTCTGCTTCCCATGGTGCGCATGGACGACGCTCACGCATCACTTCCTTTTTTTACTTTCCACGTGTGCGCATGGGCGACATGCACGCGTGACCCCGTTTTCATCAAAAGTGAATTTTTAAGTTTTAAATGCGAATTTCAGACTTCTAAGCCTCTATTTTCATCCTTTGAGTCTTAAATTTTTATAGTATGCCTAATAATGAAAAGAAGTTAGGACATGTGATGACTTGTGGATGAAGTAAAGTGAGAATCAATGATGAATGATGTGTAATGATGATTGTATGAGTTGCTGAGGATGATGGTGAAAGTGCTGTGTATAGTATGTGCCGGATGGCTATGATAAGAATTGAATTATGGCTGAGAATGTATATGTATATGATTAATGATTAAATGTGGTAAATGAATAATGATGAAAAATGTTGAATGTGATGTGTGACCCCGGGTAGTAGGCAGTAGCGTTGTCCACTTGCTCCGGGTATGAGATAGAGAAGGAGGATTATGATAAATGAGTTTAATTATGGAGTTTTGAATGAATGTATGTCTGTGATACCTGGGTAGTAGCAAGTGTTGTGGTTTGTCCCGCTTGCTCTGGGTCATTGTTTAAGAATGGGTAATAATGAAGAGTGATTATGAATGAATGTGGTAAATGAATAATGATGGAAAATGTTGAATGTGAGTATGCTTGTGTTTTCTCTCTGGTTGTAAAGGTGACAGGACACCGATACCCTCTAATGGTGACAGGGCACATATACCCTCTAATGGTGACAGGGCACATATTCCCTCTAATGATATTAATGCGCAACAGAGAGACTGTGTCTGGGTTAGCTACTGGATACGTCGGGTTGGCTTGATAACCGACAGATGATATCATCAGCGATAGGGTAGGCATATATCATTTGCATATGTTTGAATTGTTTGGGCTTGCCTATTTGTCTTGGATTACTATATCATATATGCTATGTTACTTGATTATGTGCTACTTGTTCTACGTGTACCTCATTGTATATTACTTGCCTGTATTGCTTGTGTTTGTAGAACTGAGAGGTCCCTCATGCTGGTGTCGGTTGACGCTGAGGGCTGTTCTTGATGAGATGAGTTGATGATGTGATTGAATAATGATGATGATTATTAAATGAGATAATTTGAGCTCCCTGGGTAGACGCAGTAAAGTGATTTCACTTGCTCCAGGTGAGGATATGAAGTATTGATATAGAATTATTGAGACAGAATAACTGGTGATGGTTTTGTTTATAATTCTGATTGTGAATTGTCGAAGAGTTAGAAAGTTGGGAAGCATGAGGAACATGAATTAGAATTAGCATTTCATTATAACAGTTGCCTATTTATGGATTAGCGAGAATATAGGATGAATATTGGGTGGAAAGAAGTTTAGGATGCTTAGTGAGTTTTTATTACAATGTATTGTATTTATTTGGCACTTTTACCGTACTGGAAACCCATGGGTCGGGGGTTCTTATTCCGTATATATCTCTTATTTTTCAGATACAGGTCCAGATGCTCAGAAGTGAACTGTGGTTCATCTGAGCGACGGTGAAGATCTTTATATTCTCTACTTTGTATTTTGCTTAGAATCTCTCCACCTTTATTTTGAAAAGTCTATATTATGTATTGAACTCTTTTGAGCTTGCCTATAGAAGTTTTTATGTTTCTTTTGGGAGAGATTAGGATATGTTGTTGTCAACTACTGTTATACTGTACCCTAACCGGCCTAAACTTCGTGGGTCGCGACTAGTGGCTATTTACTTATGTTATATATCTATATATTGTTCCCCTCTTATTCTCCTTAATGCCTTTATCTGTATATCGCTTTCGACTTCACGCTTTATCTCTTAGTTGTCGATGCGCGAGTGATACGACTTCGCGATATTTATTTTACTCCTTTCAGGCTTCTCGATTAATACTCCTTTCAATTTTACTTATATATATGTATTAAAAATCCCCCTTAAGAGTCGTACCACCTTAATATCTTTGATTTATGACTCGAGCATAAGAATCTGTATATTAGGGTGTTACAATAGGTACTCTATGGTCACCCTTTTTTAAAAACCGTGACCATAGACCCTCTATAGTCACGGTTTTTTATCGTGACAAAAAAAATCGTGGCCATAGACCCAAAATGTTGTAGTGCGAGTAGCATAGTAGTAATAATAATAATAATAATAATAATAATAATAATAATCCTTTTATCTTTCTTGAAATATCTCATTATAATAAAAATTATTTAAAAATCCTACGGATTTTAAACTCAAAGTATTATAAAATTTAATTTAATTATTTTTAAAAAAATAATTTCTTTAAGTAAAATAATAAATCATAAATAACTTATTATTTAATTTTTAAAAAATTCGGGTTGTTATATTAATCACTTTTTTCAGGTATATTTTTTCTTTTTAAATATATATCTTTATAGCATGATGTTGTACTTTTAATCTCTTTCTAGATAATTTAGTACTCAAAATTTTTACGTAATTTAATACTCTTAATTTTTGTATGTTTATAATAATTATATTTGGAATTTTATTATTTATTTTGTTCAGGCTAATTATAATAGAAAAATACCAAAATTAGACATGAAATTTGACACAATACTAGAAGCTAAAGAATTCTGGAGAAACTATGATGGAATGATGGATTTTTATATTCGACAATTGTATGCAAATAAATGTAAAATTGGTAATTCTGTGAGTAGTTTTAGACTTATCTGTGTAAAGAAAAACTAACATAGACCAAATAAACGAGATCATTTAACAAAGCAACCTCGCGCTAGAGACTAGAATAAGTTGCCAAGCAAGAATGTCACTCAAGTTTGCTCGAGATATAAAAAAATATATAATTTGTGACCATGAGTTAAATCACAATCATATTTAAAAATTTTGAAAACCAGTCATATGATGCCATCACAAAGAAAGATTTTAGAACTACAAGTATTGCAAATAGATTTGGCAGATGAAACTGATATAAGACCAAAGAAAACACATGAACTAACGAGTTTACAAGTTGGTGCTAAAGATGTTCTTGGATATATCAAACAAGACTAAAAAAATTATCTTCGAACCAAACAAAAGCAAGACTTGGCCTACAGTGAAGCAGGTAGTTTATTAAAGTATTTTCATCGACAACTACTGGATAATCTCCCGTTTTAATATGCTATACAATTAGATAATGAGGAGAAAATAACAAATATTTTTTGGGCTGATGCAAGAATAGTTATTAATTATGCTATCTTTGGTGATGTAATCACATTTGGTACTACATATTACACAAACAAAGAAAATAGACTATTAAGTATTTTTTGTGGATTCAATCATCATAGAGAAATAATATTTTGCACTGTTCTTTTTTATGACGAATCAAAAGAATCTTTTATGTGGTTATTTGAATCATTTTTGGAAGCTCACATGCAAAAAAAAAAAGCCTAAAACTATTTTTACTTATCAAGATCCTGCTATGACAAATGCTTTGGTAGAAAAAATGCCTGAAACATATCATGAATTATGTGTCTAGCATATTTGCAAAATGCTATTAGACATTTAGGGAATAAGATGAAAGATTTAAAAGCTTGCATATATAATTCTGATGATCAGTTTCAGTTTCAAGAGGCATGAGATGCATTACTTCAAAGAAACAAAGTGAAAGACAATACTTGGTTGAAGTGTATTTATAAAGTGAAGGAAAAATGAGCTCATTGCTATATGAAGAATGTGTATACTATTGGGATACGAAGTACTCAACTTAGTGAAAGTTTTAGTAGTGACTTGAAAGATTTTATGCAATCAAGCTTAGACATAATATATTTTCTCAAACAATTTGAGCGAATTTTTGGTGCCAAGCAATATAAGGAGAGACAAGCTAAATACAATGTAAGGCAAAAGCTTCCTAGACTTAGGATGATTCACTCGCCATTATTAAAGTATGTTGCACATGTATATACTCCTATTGCATTTGATTTATTTCAAAATGAGTTTGATTAGAGTTCTGTTGCTTATATTGTTTCTTGTAAAGAGAATAATCAAATTTGTGAATATCAAGTTGCCATTTTCGAAAAAAGTAAAAAATACACCATGTCTGACAATGTGAAAGATATGATAATTACTTATAGTTGTAAAATGTTTGAAACAATTGGATTCTTATGTTGTTATAGTTTGAAAGTTTTAAATATTTGAGATGCGAAGCAAATTCTGGATTGATACATTATGAAGAGATGGACTAGAGAAGCAAGAGAGATGACTGTTCATGACTCAGATGAAAAAGTTATTTAAAGTGATACTAGAGTGGATGCCACAAGATGGCATAAGAATATATGTTCTAAAACAATCAAATTAGTTATTCGATCATCAGATTTTGGAATAACATTTAATTTTGTTGAGCAAGTTATAGATGAGACATATCAGAAGGTAGATTCTTTTTGTAGACGCAATCAAGATGATGATGTTTCAAATATTTTGAATGCAAAAGAAACTATTAATAGTTGTTCAAATGAAAATGCATTAGAAAGATTATTTGAAAATGTGAAAGGCTTGAAAAAAAAGAACGAAAAGGTAGAAAAAGATTCAACCAATTTGGTCAAACCGTTGATTTTGGCTAATAGGGATAGAGATAGGAAAAAAAGAGGGTTTCGCAGTTTGTAGATCCATCGAATAAATAAAATAATTGGTAAGAATAAAAAAAATAATACAATAAGTATAATAATTTATTGTATAATATGTACAAGGGGCAATTGCTTCTCAATCATAAAATAGTAGTACAAATGGGTATCTTAAAGGGGAATTGCCTTCTTATGATCGTCAACGAAATCATAACATAAAATAAGAATTTTTCGGAGATTAAACTCCGAGAAGGTAGTAGAGTAGGAATTTGTATGATAAAATACAATTCATATGATAAAGTCATAAAAATGAACAAGCACAGCTCAATAAAAAAGAGATTGATTCTTCATTATAGATTATCTTTTTTCTTACAAGACCACCCATATCCTCATCATAACAAAATTTATTGTATTGGGTATTGGTATATGTACCCACCAATTCAAATAAATATTTTATTGAATCGTTGCAAAATGGATTTCAATTTTCCTGCTCTTCAACCAATTCTTATTAAAAAAAAATAACTTGTTGATCCATATCCTTTTATTCCAATTTTCATATTTATTCGTGATTTTTCCGACTTAGAATGAGATAGAGATATATTTATTTTTATAAAATGAATAAAAAAAAATAAAGTTTTAACCCACGCTATGCCTTTTCTAGCAAACTAACCACTCCCCAAATATATGGTATGTAGACGATCATAACATGAGTGATTCGGCGGATTTATATTTCTATATATCCACTCATGCGGTACTTCATTGTGTGATATATATAAGATCTATCTGTATAGATATCATCATCTACATCCATAAAGTCGTATGCTTTGGAAGAAGCTATACATAGTTTGGGAAAGAATTTTGATTGATAAAAAAGAAGAATCCACTTCAACCGATATGTCCTTAGGCACGGCCATACATAACATAGAAATCACACTTGAAAATGGTGGACAATTAGCTAGAGCAGCAAGTGCTGTAGCGAAATTAATTGCAAAAGAGGAAAAATTAGCCACATTAAAATGACCTTCTGGGGAGGTCCGTTTGATATTCAAAAACTGCTCAGCAACAGTCGAACAAGTGGGGAATGTTGGGGTAAACCAGAAAATTTTGGGTAGAGCCAGATCTAAATATTGGCTAGGTAAGCGTCCTGTAGTAAGAGTAGTTATGAACCCTGCAGATCATCCCCATGGGGTGATGAAGGGAGGGCCCCAATTGATAGAAAAAAAACTCGCAACTCCTTGGGGTTATCCTGCACTTAGAAGAAGAAGTAGAAAAATGAATAAATTACAATTCTCCAAGCTCTACGGGAACGAACTGCTCTGATACCATAATGTAACACTCTACCACACAAATCTTTATGTGTAGGTCGTAAAGATCTGTGTGGTGAGGCACTACGACATCTAGAAACAAAATATATACATTCAACAACTTTACCCTCATTTCAACATTTATCCTCTTCAATTTACATCATCATACTCATCATACATTATATACATATACACATTTAACCCACCAAACTCGACAATTCAAAGCGTTTAAGCCCATCTTTTGGCCATTAGCCTAAGTTTTCATGCAACATTATACATTAACTACGAGAAACCAAAATCATACCTTGTCGGATTCTTCTCTAAGCCACAAGACACTACAAAGTCTCTTTTCTGCAAGCCTCAAAGTCTCCAGACCAACTCAACTAGCTTCAATTCACCATGACTTTGTTTCAATTCATTAATATGATTCCAATCAACACAAAAAGATCTGTATGATAGAGTGTTACAGAAATTTTCACTTGAAATCTCTGAAAATTAAGATGTTTTGTCACTTTATTCATGCCAAGACATTACTGATCAATCATCATGGAGTCAAGTTATAACATCAAAATTAGATAATTAATTGATAGGATGAAAAACTATTTGTTTAATTTTTACAATTTTTTTAAATGTATAATGAATGACTTTATGAATTTCGTATTTTTTGTTTTGTTTATGTTTTTTACTATTTGTATATTTTTATCATAATATATTTTTTCTAACCTTAAATTATATTTATCATTCTACATCAATACAATGAAAAAGATAATATAGTCTATTAAATTTATAGTCAAACTTAAACTACAAAATAACATCATAAACACATAAAATCACATAAAAAAATATAAATAAATTAATTCAATTTATATTAATATAAACTTATTAGAGATCTATTAAACTAACATCACATCATTAATTACTCTAAACATCGTTTTAATTTTCTTTCAGTTACATTCTTATTTCAAGTATTAACAATAAAGTTGAGTACATTTATCTAAAAGAAATTGAGTACATTTACATGAGTATTTTTTTACTATTAAAATAAAAAATAAAAAAATTCTTGAGTCATTTGAAATTAACTTATTTTGTCTTATTTTTTCTTCACCAAACTTTTAAAAAAAAAAATAGAGAAAATTTTTAAACAGGCATTGACAATTATCTTCAAAGATAACGAGGTCCTCAACAAAAAAAAAAAAGTATTTTTTTACCGAATCTTTATTTTTATGAAACTGAGTATTTTCTTTGTCAATATTTTTTCTCTATATTAACGAAATAGGCGTATATAGCATGTTAAACTATTGATTTATCCATTAAGAGCCAATTAAGATTGACAAAATTTTTTTTATTAGGAGTCTCTTATCTTTTAAGAATAATTGTCACTGCCGTTTAATTTTTTTTTGTTATTTTTTTAAATACATTAGCTAAATTTATTGTGTAAAACTAAGAATATTAGTGAGTTTTAAATTATTTACTTATAAAAATTATATGGAGAATATATTAGTGATTAACGTGTCATATAAGTATGTTCTGAAGAGAAATTATTGACAGAGATACTAATCAGTCTCACAAAATTAAATATCAAAATTAAGATCAAAGAAGGAAACGAAAAAACTTTTAATGAACACCGACTCAAATATTAACATGACAATAAGTAAAATAATTAATATAATAAGTTAATTATGATTATTTGGCTATCTTATAAATATATCATATAAAAAAATACTAATTTTAAAAATTATTAATCAAAATATATAAGACAAAAAATTAATGTAAATTAAACTAAAATTAAGTTATTTATTCTAGTCAAATCAAATAATTAATATAATTGATTAGTGATAGTTAATATGGTCAAATAAAATATTAAATAATTTAAAATTTATCTCAATCAAATCAAATAAATGATTAATTATGACACTCTTAAAAATTATTAATAAAAAATTCAAAATACATAAGACAAAAAAATTAATATAAATTAAAATAAAATTAATTTATTTATTCTAATCAAATTAAATAATTAATGTAATTAATTAATTATAATTAATATAATCAAACAAAATATTAACTAATTTGATATTTAATTAAATTAAATTAAATAAATAAATAATTAATTAATATATTTAAATGAATTAAATAAATATATTAAATAATTAATTAATTAATTAATATTTTTAAGAGTATGTGCCGCATCAGCTGTATTATTAATTAAAGAAATTCAATTTTGATAATAGATAATAAATAATAAATATAGATTTATAGAATAAATTGAATATTTTTAAATTTAGAAAACTGAATTGATTATCGAATGCAAATTTAGATACCAAATTAAGGTTTAATCTCTATATTATCGATAAGGATGTTAATAACTACTTATACTACTACTATAACAACAACAACAACAAAGTTTTAATTTGTCGCACAAATAGATTAAACAAAAAGTACTACTACGTTTTATCTTGCTTAGCTCATTTGGAATAATTTATATAATTTAAAATCTTTATAGTATAGAAAGATTTTTAAATATATCGTCATACTGGTGTATCAGTAATTTTTAACCGTTGATCTTAATTATATATATTATATATATTTTTTATAATTAAGATCAACGGTACACTTGAAAAACTTCCTATAGTATATTTCTGTATTAACATGCTACATAGACATGTAAAATCAATCATGACATAAGGATACATATTTGATATTTATAAAAAAGAAAACTTTGAATATGCATTTATGCTAATTCAAAAAGCTTGATTATTCTATATTTAATTATTTTATTGTAAAATGTCTTATTATTTTAGTAATTGATTACTTTATTAAAATGGGCGAATCAACGAATAATAGAAATTAACTTTTCCCAAACAACAATCAATTAATTTTTTTCTTTTAAATTTCTACTTTCATTCTCTTCATTTTTGTTCATCTAGTACTTTGATGGTTGATTGTTTATTAGAAAAAAGTGGTACCAGTACAAAAGCTAATAGATATATAAAATAAGCAAACAAGTTGGATGACTAATATTTTTTCAATTATGTTACTTGTATATCAAAATCAGTCACTAAAATTAGTTATTATATATGTTAAAAAATAAATATACATTAAAAATAAATTAATCCACATATATATTTATACACAAATACATAAGTAATTTAATAGTTTAATCTTAATAATTGATTTTAGTATACGAATAATATTTTTTATTTTTTTATAAGCATTTTGTTCTGCATTAACTTAATAAATATCATACTATGTTTCGAAAGAAAAACTCGAATCACATGTGATAAAAAAAAAATTCTAACGAAATTTAATTACAAGCAAAAATATAAAATAAGAAGCAATTGAAAAAAAAAAAGCAGGAGATGCTATTACTATATAAACAGATGCCGCTGCAGAACCCCGCTGAAACTTCTTATCCCCTTCTCTCTTTCTGACTCTGTTTTCCGACGAAGCCTAATTATAATTCCTTTTCTTCCTTCTTCTTCTGAAACAAGACTTTCATACCCTTGTTCCCTTCGTCTGTTCCATTGTTCTGCCATTTGGTGGCACTAACACATGCCCCATGAAGAACAAAACACCGTTATCATTGGTTCAGTGTTGAAGCATACGAAAATTTTAACAACAGAGAGAACCTTTATTGACACAATTGAATAGGTTTAACCCAAAATAGAACGACAACACACAAAAAGAAAAGAAAGAAAATCAAAGTTTGGACTCTGGTTCTTCTTTACCTTTTTCTTCTTCAATCCCTCAGAATCTTTGTAAAGATCTCGTGACCTTGGTATGTATGATATGAATATGAGGATCCTGAAAACATTTTCAGACACAAAGTTTTACTAATTTCGTTCACAACCTTAATTTTTTTTTATTCTTTCATGACTTGTTTTCTGGTTTGTGTAGAAATTGGAAACGATGTCGTGTTTGTCAGCAAGAACAGGACGACAAAGACAGCGTTATGAAGGAAATTTGCGCCTTGTCTCCGGGTTAGTCTTCCATTTCAACGCCATAGCTTCGTCTTCTCTTCTATCAAAATCTCTTTTTTACCTTTCTCTTCAATGCCAACCCTTTGGGATTGAATAGAAAAATAATTTATGAAAAATAAAATAATTGTGATACACTATCAGTCTTAAATAATGTTTTAGATAATCGTTTAATTATATCCGTTAATATTTCTACATCAATGTAAACCGTACTCTTTTTTGTTGATGTTATATATTAGGTATAAATTTAAGTACAGTCTCTTCGTATGAAGTTTGTATTTAAGAATGGTTAGATAATTTAATAAATTTGATTAAATAATAATTTAATATTTTTTAATTTTTAATTTTATTTAAAAATAATTACACATAAAGTTTCACCTACATATTATATAACTAAATACACATATAAAATTAGTTTACACAAATTAAAAATTTAAGAGTCAAATTCTTTTAGTTTAACAATTTATTACTATTTTATTTTGCCAATATTTTTAACGATTATGTTACGTATACGTCAAAATCAGCCATTAATATAAAATCTATGTTAAAATATAAATACACATTAAAAATAAATAAAATCACACATATATTTATATATAAATATATTAATAACATTTTTAGGTACAAATAACATTTTTATATTTTTAAACATCTATTGACCAAAATAAATAAGTTGTATTAGCCATAAAATATTATGTTAAAGAAATAATATCTAAAGTTACTTATATAACATAATATTCATAATTTTTTTATATATAATATCTATAATTATATATTTATTAAATTTAAAATTATATAATTATTCTAAAAATAATTAATAAATACTAAATAAAATAACTTTTAGTCGTTTCGGCTATTTTTTATTCTCTCTTAAATATTATTGCTTTTATTATACCTTCTCTCTTGCTTGGTTTCCATTTCCCTTCTTTGTTGTTTCCTTTTCCCTTTCCTTTCTCTGTCTTTACTTTTGTCTTATGTGCCTGCAATACTACTAAATTAATACAAGTCTTAATCACGAACAGAAGCCAAAATGCCTAATTAATTTTTTGCTTACAGAGAAATGTATTTTAAATCCAAATTTCGTAGACATCTTGTGTGAATAATGTATGTCAACTCAATTATTATTAACACTACTTGATCTTCCACAGACAAAATCATCACTAATGAAACTAAAATATGCAATTAAGTGCATAATTTATAACTGATCCCTTTTAAGTCCAAGGGCCCGTTTCATGAAGAACTCAAAATAGTTATATACATATATTATAAGAAGCATTTTTTTTTTGAAAAATAAAATAAACACGTTTTTATATTGCAACAAATCTTTCTTTAAAAGTTACAAATAGTAAAACAATTATATTAGATATACAATAAAATTAGCTATTAAAATTAGCTATTAATATAAAATATATATTAAAAATAAATTAAATAACGTATATATACATAAATGTATTAGTAATTAATTTTAATAGTTAATTTTAATATACAAATAATATTGTTGATGGTAAAAATTACATTTGTGATAGAAATTTTCTATTTTCGAAGATTCCAAATTTTTATTTTAGTAACACTTACTAAACACTTTTCTCCGTTAACCCTTTTTTTTTTTATGGTGTATGTGTGGAAGAGGACATCTTAGAACTGTTTCTGCATGATTATGCCTTGTGCGTTTGATAATTAATTAAACATTTCAATATTTCATGCGGATGTTTCCAAGACAATCATGCATCAGAACAGTGGGCCATGTCATTGACTTAAACGTGTAATAAAAAATATTATAACACTCCAAATTTGTGGGCCATAATCATATCACCATATCAATATCATTTTATAAATCAACCAGGAAATTTTCTCCATAGTTATCGGTAACAACACCACCGTGGCATGCATATGCAGGGTTTAACTAGGGTAGTAACCATTATTATGAAATCATGTAATGAAAGAATGTGTTTGATGTATCAATAATCAATTATATTACACAATAATAATAACAGGTCCAGATGGCAAAATTCTCAAAAACAAGTGCACCTTGCTTGTCAAGTAATTTCACCTGCGAAAATATTTAGTAATAAAAAATGGTTTAATTTTTGATACACTGCCGTTGTAAAATAAGTATTTTATAAAATTGTGCACATTCGTTCTTTTAAATGACTATTCACGTAATTAATATAAAAAATAATTATTTTTACTATTGTAGCGTTACGTAAACTACTTTACAAATTAACCATAACTTACCTTATTTTATCTCTCTAACATTGCTGTTTCACAAGCAATAAACAAATATTGAGCAGTTTTAGTATCTTTTCTATAGAGTTTCAATATATTGTGAGAAGAAGAAATTTTGTGAGATTTGCAAGAGATTCTTATGGTTAAGCTTTCCTTTGCATTGCAACAGGTGTATTCCCTATAGGTGGATAAAGGACAGCACAGATCAAACGGGCGAAACAGAGGAAATGATAGAAGTACTGATGGTTTCTTCGCCGAAACGCGATGATCTTGTATTTCCAAAGGTACTTGATAATGAATTAGATATTGTCTATGTCTGCAACAATTCAAACTCTTCCATATTGATCACTTTCCAGGGTGGATGGGAGGATGATGAAACTGTTACGGAAGCCGCATGCCGCGAAGCATTAGAGGAAGCAGGAGTTAAAGGAATTCTAAGAGTAGGTTCAATATCCTTCTTGCTCATTCAACTTGTTCACTTATAGTTCTTCATGGTATGTTTATGCACACCTATTAAACTAAGTTAACTAACACAATTAAACATTTAATCGCATTAACTGATGATGTCTACTATTGATTTTGATTTCCTTTGACTAATTAGCTGACTTTCATGTTTAGGAAGTTCCACTGGGAATATGGGAATTCAGAAGCAAAAGCAACCTTGACTTATGTTGTACGGAAGGTGGTTGTAAAGGATACATGTTTGCCATGGAGGTTACCGAAGAACTTCACACTTGGCCGGAGCAAAATAACCGCAGTCGCCAATGGGTAAGTGTTCTGAAGGAATACTTAGGAGAAGAATTACATCAACCCGATTACCATGTTGTTAATTGGTCAATGTTATGAACAAAATTCATAACAAGTTTTCATCTTTCTATTTCTCTGTATTGTTTACATAATAGAATGTATTTCTACATTAGAGAGCAGCTATATCTGAGTCTAAGTCTAATATTTTGTCTTCTCAGTTAAACATAAAGCAGGCATTTAGTCTGAGCCGGTACGAGTGGATGTGTAGCGCGCTCGAGGAGTTTCTTAAAGTCATGGAAGAAGAAAGAAAGCTTGAGAAGCAAGATGATGATAGCATTGGTTGCCCTTCAAGTCTAGTAGCAGATGTTTCAGAATCTCAAAGTATGGCACCACCTAAGTGCTATAAAAGATCCTCTACTATGCCACACCATAGTATGAATTCTAAGAAAAACATCTTATCATGTGCTTCTTAAGAATAGCCATCAACTTTAGCTTTTGACATGTTTTCTGGTTTTTTTTTTTCTTTTTTTTTTTTTATGTAATGAATCAATGTTGAAAGGAAGTAAGCAACATCTTCAACTGATGTTTATTTTCTTCAACACACTTTGTTCCTAAGAGAACCTTGTAAAAAATGTCATCAAATGTGAAAAAAAAAAAAGAAAAGAAAAGATTCATGATATTTTAACCTTTCACTTTTTTATTTAGAACAATTGATTTCATTCTCAACAATAATGATTAGTATTGGTGTTACTCTCTTTTGCTACTCGTTTCTGCGTCTCTTTACTTTGAATGGAAAACATGCTTTCCTAACTAATTAAAATTGAATCAGTTTGCGATGACCTCTAACCTCTTAACAAAAAAAAGTATGATTGCAAGAGCAGTGGTCAGAAGTTATGTTCAGAAGCGGTCTTGTCAAGATAGGAGGATTATTTGTTAATCTGAAGTAGTTAATGGTATGTTGAGAATAAAATTTGTTGGACAATGGATTTTATGGGCCTAATGTTATTTTGGCTGGGCTTGTTGGGCGCTGCCTAAAGAGGCGGCGGAAAGAATATGGAAGGACTGTTTATATATTTTAGAACCCATAACTAAAACTTACCAAAAAAAAAAAAGAACCCATAACTAAAAAAAGAAAAATATCTCCAAAAAAAAAAGAACAAATACAGTGGCGTGAAGAACAAAAATATTAAAAAGCAGTAGCGTTGTGCTGCATTTAAAAAAAGGCAAATTCTTTGGTGGCTTCTGGTGCCGAATTTGCCGATGTGCCTTTTATGGTAAATATTAGATATTATTTTTTTATCTTTTGTTTAGTAAATTAAAAAATTATGAATTTGTTTGGGTGAATTTTTAATAAAAAAAAATTTTTAAATTATTTTTTAAAAGAATTTTGTATCGTATATTCTAATGGCATAGATAGGGGTGACAATGGATAAAATAGGGTTTAGATCCAACCCTAATTCTACTATAGGTATCTAATTCTATCCGTAAATTTTCATAAATATGCAATATTATTATATAACCTAATGAGCATGCAAATTAAAAATTTAATACAAACAATACAATTATTCCACAAATAATACAATCGTCCCATAAACAACATAATCATCAAATGTTCAATTATAATAAAAGTCTTTGTTTAAATTTATAACACAAACACAAAAAAATATTGTGATATAATGTTGTATCAGTAAAACAGAATTGATTTTTATATAAACAAAAGTGTTAAACTATCAATTGAGAATCTTAATTCAATGATAAAAATCTTTTACACTAAGTGAGAGGTCTTTTGTCTTTAATTCAATATGTACCTATAACATATTTTTATAACATATACATATATAGGGTGTGGGTTGGTTGGGTAGGTTTGAGACTCAACCCGCATCCTATCTGACTCGCACTCAAACTCGCTCTGCACTCAACTCTACCCACAGTGGATCTGGTTGGCAACCCTATCCAACCGGTTTGAATACTCGAAAAGTAGAGTGCATGCTGTCACCCAACATAGGCTAAGCATACCATAAAAAAAAAGTTTAATATTATTTATTATTTCTATGCATTGAAAATGTAAAAAAAAAAAATTATTTTTGCAATAAATAACATTAAAACATATATTTTATGGTATGCTTAATCTATGCCCTTACAGCATACGATAGAAAAATCTTTTTTTAAAAGATCTTTTAAGTAAAAGTAATTTTATGTTTGGATATTTTATGTAAAAAGATTTTTTTATCTATCAATTATATTTGTGTTATAACAAGATAAAAATACTTATTTATTTATTTATTATGTGAAAAATATCTTTTTTTTAAAAATATATTTAAAAAAAGATATAAATTATAATTTTTCAAAAAAAATATTTTTTATTTTTTTAGTACTTTTATTTTTATTATTAAAAATTTGCTAAACATACTACAAAAAAATATTTTTATTAAAAAAATATTTTTTTACATATTTAATAACACTCAAACAAGCACTACATATAAATACCATAACAAGCATCTTTAAAAAATTGAACATTAATAAAAAAATAAAAAAGATTAATAATTATTGAAACCACTGTAGCGTTTCTAGTGGCCAAAAGAAGGATTACTGGGTCGCCCAACCAGGTAAATGTAATAGATGGAGAAAGTTTGCTAGTATGATATTTTCCTTAAAGAAAAAAGTACAGGAGTTGTTTGTTTGTGAATTTTACTAGCTTTTATGAGTTTTTGTTAATAAAATATTCCTTTTTCGGTTATTGTTGGTGTGAGGGGCCATGTAAAGGAGGATAAATCAAAACAGGCCCAATTTGAATATTAGTACCTAACTAATATATAAGTAGGGGAGCACTATGGTAAAGATGCAAATTGGTACAGATTTACAGATATTTTCTCACTTTTATTGTTGTATTGACACGTGGATTTACTGTTCCCTTAAAAGTTTTGTCTCAAATTTTTAAATGGCGGGATCATTTGGTTGTGGCTAAGTCAAGCCTCTCCCACGCAACAGTAGTGGTTGTCGTAGGGGTTTCTGAGCAATAACAGGTCTTTTTGTTTAAATGGCTAGTCTGGATTGATAATTTCAAAAATTAATGGAAATAAGATGTTTTTGGGTCTACTAGAAAAATAAATGAAATTAGGTCAAATAAATAAATACGAGAACAATACTAACAAAAAATAATAATAATAAACATGAGAACTATTTAATAGCTATATTTAATTATTTATAGGCTTTAGCCAAAAAAATAAAAAAAGTTGTTTCATTTGCAAGCTAAATATTATTAGATTTTATTTATTATTTATATTAGCTTAGTAGCTTTTTTAGGATTAGTTCAAAGAAATAAAATTTAAATATAAAAGGTTCATAAAATGTTTGTTGTACTCTAATTTTAAAAAGAATTGTTTGGTTGCAAATTTTAACTACTACTATAGCATTTTTTCAAATATAATAATTTTCACAATAACTTATTATACTTTACTAACATTAAGGACACTATAATTTTCAAATATAATAATTTTCACAATATCTCTGCATTTAGACATGTTAGAATTTTTAATTTGAGAAGAAGTACAAATTGAGAAAAAAATAATAAAGAAACATCTAAAGAAAAAGACGCATATAATGAAAATTTTAAGAAAAAAAAAATTAACTTTCCAAAGTAACGAATTTTAAAACAATATCAAATACATAAACCAAAAGAAAATATCAACTGTAGAAATTTTGAACAAATTAAAATGAAATACTAATAAATAGAAGATTCAACCAACACTTAAAAAATTTATTTAAAATAAAAAATTAAACTTACATAAAGATGTGGTGAAATATGAAATAATAACATCTTTAGAAAGTGTCTAATAATTTTATTTATTTTTAAATATTCAACAATTAAATAAAAAGTGACAAACGAGCTATACCTTAAATGACATAGTTTTTTCATGCTCACTTAGAGATTGCAAGTTCGAGTCTCCTTATTTTTAGTAAAAAAAAAAAATAATTAAACAAAAAGTGACACATAAATAGTTGATGAAACTAACTCTACAATGTAGCATAGGGCTAACAATACATACTTTATCCGTGGCTACCCAACCCCGCCCAATCCGGTCGGGTAGGATAGACTACTCGACTCATTGCGGGTATGGTAGAAGGTAGAGCCGTAGAGATCTAATTTAAAGTAATAATTTTTTATTTTTTATTTTATTAATATGTATAAAATTTGGAATGATTGAATTTTATATTTTCTTTAAAAAAATTTAATATTTATGCAGGCATGATAGGGTAGGGTTTAGAACTTTAGAATACGGATAGGATTAGGATTGAGAGATTTCAACTCGCGAGTAGAATATGATAGAGTTTTAATAAAATTTTCAACTCGCGGGTAGGGTTAGGATAAGATCCAAATTCTATCCTACCCTGCCCATTACTAGTCCTAATATAGGACCAATAATGACAGAAAATACATACACTCATCAAATATTAAACATAATAATTATATGTCATTGTAAAATTTATATAAGACTATCATATTTTGGACAAACTAAAATTTTAATTTGCAGAAGTTATAATTTATTAAAAAGATAATTTTATTCCAAATTAAAAGTTTTCTTTGTAGAAATAAAAAAATTTTTTTAGGTGTTCGTATAAATATTTATAATTTTTTTATAATAAATATTTTTTCTTTAAATTTGAATAAGTAAGTCTTTATAAAAAAATCTTAATATAAGCAATGCACATGTGCATTTAAATTTGAATAAATAAGGTTACAAAAAAAATTAACCAAATTAATTTAAATTTATTGAATTCAATTAGATAAATAACAAATTATTTATTTTATTATATACTTTATAAATTAATAAACCAATTAACCAATATAATAAATTACAATTAATGCAGTATATTTAATTGATTGATATAAATTATAATAAATTACATTGACATTTAAATATCTAATCAAATCAATTAATTGAAATAATTAAGTTATCGTAATAAATTATATTTAATGAGTTAAAATAAATAAATTAAAAAATACTGTCCAAAACATCAATACTATCATTAAATACAGAAATATAATTTTTATATAATATAATAGATTAAAAATTCAATTATCACTTTTTAAAAAAAAATAACATTTAATTTATCAAGAATTAATATCATATTTTAAAAGATTAAATACTAATTTATCAATTATTGTTAGAAAATATCTAAAAATGTCCTATAGACATTACCTAAGTAAGCAAGGGTCTTAGTAGGTTTAAGTGTATTGAAATTTCAAGATATCTGAGAGGTCAGTGTATTTATAAGTGATGAACCAATAATCACCGTTGGAGTAGTTTCACTTCTGGTAGAAATAATCGCCCTTTTATCTTAAGGTTGTCGAGATCTCTTTTTTAGAAATGGGCGAGAAATATTAGAAGGTAATTACAACTTCCTTGAAAATGTGAATTGGATGACGCGGCGCCTCAGTCCGACCTGTTAGGAGGTCGGTTATAGGTGGGTGTTTTTTGGGGTCTTTCTATTTTTAGGCCGCACTCTATACTTTGAGTCAGGCATGAACAATAATACTTTTTTTTTTAAAAAAAGGTAAAAACAAAAACTTTTTTAATATTTAATTTTTTTTTAAAAGAATCTATTCTAATGTGCAATTGCTTTTTTCTGTTTATCAAAAAGAAAAAAAATTACATTTTCAAAAAACTAAGATGACCCTCATTTTTTTGTTTACTGAAATTAACTTCTTAGATAAAAAAAATTAGTAAAAGTTATTTTTAGCATAGTTATTAAACTCAATTTAATTTTGTTAGTCGAATTGGTAAATCCAGTTTGGCTTAGTTAATTGAATTGAAACTTCGGTCATAATCTTATTAGTTGAATTGGTAAATTCAGTTTGACTTAGCGTGTGTTTGGATTATAATTTGTCAAATTAGAGTTTGAATAAAAGTAATTTTATAGAATTAATTTTGGGTAGAAGTAACTTTGTGTTAACATGATTTATATTTGGCAACTCTATACCAAATTTGATTTATGTTTGGTTTTATGAACAAAATCATTTATGCATTTATAGAGAAGAAAACTAGCCAAATAAAAAATTGAAGCTTTCAAGAAATTCTAACATGTTTACCAAACATACTCTTTAGTGGATTGAATTGAAAATTTGGTCATCAATCTTTATTGGATCATTCAAAATAATAACAACAACATTATCTATTACAACTTAATCTTTCAACAACAACAATAAGAATAATAACAACATTAATATTCGAATACAAAAAAAAAGATTCTTTTTTAAATGTGGGGTTATTTTTACATTATCTATAAGTTAATTTGATTAGTATTTAATTAAGTGAGGTTCTAATACTTTTACACATTCAATTAGCATTAAATATTTTAACTTAAAAAAAATATAATTTTATATCAACTTGACAATAAATATATAGTGTTTTTGTTAAAAACGAGTCTTTAATTTTTAGTTAGAAACAATCTTCCACCATTAATTAAGTTACATACGATTAAAAATATTATAAGAGAGTTAAATTGTATTTTTTGGTCTAAGAATCAAAGATAATGTACATTATAAATACATAATTCTTCAATTTTTTATTCCAATTTTTTTCACTCATGTAATTATTTTATTTAATTATAAATAAAAAGAAAAATCAAGTCAATTTTACTACAATCAAACCCAAAGACCATTTATATATAAACATTGCATAATTAGACTCTTCTTATAATTTTTTTTTATTTTTTAGTCATTTTAATACATGTATTAAGTATATAAATTAGATACTATTAGAATTTAAAAGTATTTAACAGATTAATAAAAAAAATAGTTAAGTAAATATGTAAATAATTGAAAACATAATGCCAATTTTTAAATATACTTCATAATTGACTAAATAAAATATTATTATTATTATTATTATTAACAATTTTAAACATTATATATATATATATATATATATATATATATATATATATTTGAATAATATATATGGCATATTATAAATAAATGAATAAATAAATTTGCAAGTAATTAAAAGGGATATTGAATTATGGATAGAGAAATTGTAAGTTGAATTAGAATATGAGCAATACTACATAGCCGCTAACAAATATGATGTTTTTTTTATAACAAAAATTTATATCTATATTTACAGACGTTTTATACATAAAAGCATATAATTTGTATTTATATTTACTAAAATTTTACATACATAAATCAATACAGTTTGCACCTATATTTTTTAGAATTTACATAAATTAATAAAATTTATTTGTTAAAATAATTTAATATTTATGCTGGCTAAATAATGATCAAAATTACTAAAAGTTGTTAGTTCCCAAAAATTTCTCATAGAATATTACTTTATAAATGAATTAAAGAAAGTCATGTAACTCTTTTTTCATTTTTTAATTATATAAGAAAAAAGCTCTCTTTAATATATATTATATAGAATTAATTATCAATTTTTTCCATCAATTAAAAAATACATATGCCATAATTTTTATAAAAAAATAATTATATCAATTAAAATTAAATTCATATTTTAGTTAATTAATATTTTTTTGTCTTAGCAGATTAATTTTATTATTAGTATTAAAAGTTTAAAATTCTTTTTTTATTTTTCTTGCAGGACTCATTAAGGATTAAAAAAAAATTAAGAGAGCCAAAGACCAACTTATATATAAAAAGAGGTCCAATGCAACATAAATGGCTTCTCCTTTATTGTGTCTAAGCAAGCCAAGCCACCAACTTTCTAGTTCGCTGAAGCTGGCCAAATTGCTTCCCCAACATAAAGATAAAATAGTACATGTATTGCAAGAAGAGTTATGTGATGGGAATATCTGTAAACTAAAATCTGTACACTATAATTCTCCATATAAGTATAACCCGTGTATTTAATAGAATGAAGTATAAGGTTCTTGAATCAATACTGAAACTGCCACCTATCTGCTTATTTTCTCTCAAGGAGAGCTCTTCTCTCATAAAGAGTGTCTCTGAAAATTAAAAGTTCTTTACTCATTTGCATCTTTTTTATATTCAATATAAATCACTATTTTTAATATAGCAATTCATCTACAAATTCCTAGCTTCAAAATACTCCATAATCCCATTGCAAGAAAAGAAAGAAAATAGAAGTATCTCAAGGTCCACTTAGCACTTAGAACAGTTTCAGTGAAAATAAAGTAACTAAAATACATGACATGATGCACAATGAGAAGTAATCCATTGAAGGTAAAGTAATCTCCATCATCATACCAGAGGAAGAGAAGAACTTTATTGAAAAAAATCTAAACATAATAGGAAAGATACTCTTAGATAAAGAGATTAGCTGCAAGACTAGTAAAGTAATTCTGTTGAATATTTGAGATAATTCAGAAGGAGTTGCAATATCAGAAATAGGGAGGAATAAGGTGCTCATTAGCTTCAAGGACAAGAGGAAAGGAATCCAGACATATAAAAGAGTGCCATAGAGCATTAGAGGAAATCTTGTCAACCTGCAGATATAGAATGCAAAAGAATCAGTATATGCAGTAGGGTATAATTATACGGAATTATGGATGCAAATTCATGAGCTTCCACTCAATTACATTACAAGAAAAATAGCAGAGACTATTGACAGAAAAATAAGAACTGTTATGAAAACTAAAAATCCAAGATTAAACAATATCCTACAGAGAACGTTCTTGAGGATGAGAGTGAGAATGAATATTACCAACTCTTTACTAACAGGTTTCTGGCTTGAGCAAGAAAAACATCCAAAAGTCTTGGTTGAATTCAAGTACGAGAGGATTCAGGATAGTTATTGTCTGAATTGTGGAATTCTTGGTCATAGCAAAAAAAAATGCAAAAATCCGAAAGTAACGGCAAGCTGGGACCCATCAAAATCGAGATATGGACTAGGTATGGGGGTTAATAGAGCCTGAACTATTACAGGCATAGGAGTAATGGAGGGATTCAGAGGAGGCAAGAAGAAAATTCTAAACAGCAGAGGATGTTAGGTATGGAAAGTCAAGGATCTAGAGAACAGGAAGAAGAAATTCGAGAAAATTTGCTAATCAAGCACGAAATTTTTGAAGGAGAAGATTTGGGGCAAAATAAGAAGTCAGAAGAAATTAAAAATAAAATAAAAAAAGGAAAGGATAAAGTTCAAGAGATAAGAGAGAATATTTAGGCCAGCAGGTCCAAAGTGACACTTTCTTTAGATCAGGAAGTGACTGGTCCATTAAACATTCAGTATGACATGGAGGGGAATGGAGAGCATATAAAAGCAAAGCAAAATATGGAGGCCCAAATGGCTGAAATGAATACAAGGTTGAATGGGCAAGTTCATAATGTGCCGAAGGTATTAGAAGACCAAATTAAAAATCAGCAAGTAGAGTGGCGTAATATAATGAATACTAAACATATAACAATTGGAGAAGAACTAAAAAACATGTTTGGCAAGAAGGAGCCCCATCAGAGTCAGAATGGTGATAAGGAAATTACGAAGCAAATGAAACCAGAAAGAAGAATCATAAGGCATGTTGTAGGAGATATGTGGAGCTATATGAAGAAGCCAAAGATGAAGAGAGTTGTAAGT
This sequence comes from Arachis hypogaea, assembly GCF_003086295.3. Taxonomy (NCBI): domain Eukaryota; kingdom Viridiplantae; phylum Streptophyta; class Magnoliopsida; order Fabales; family Fabaceae; genus Arachis; species Arachis hypogaea. The sequence continues at coordinate 128,817,198 of NC_092051.1, read as the reverse complement.
GTAGTTGGAAGAACCATAGTTCACAAAATGGAGAATGGGGATGTGTATTATGTAGAGCTAGCTATGGACCAGGAAGAAACAGAAGAGGTCAATGCAGTAGCATCGGAATAGAGGAATAAAGATCAATGAGTGTTAGAGCTGGCCCATGAGATAAGGATGAATCTAAAACTAAAGAGGAAAAGAGGTGCAAACAATCAGACAGAATAGGAAGTGAACATGGAGGAAGCAACAGAGCAAACAGCGACAAAACCAAGTAAGAAGATGAAGAAAGAAGCTAAAACAGTCATGGCTGAGGAGGCAGGCCTAATCATGCCCACCTACGGCCATGATTGTCATCAGCTGGAACCGTCGAGGGATGGCGGTCCCCTCGACAGTGGCAGAATTAAGAAATATTTGTAGAACTTTTAGGCCATCCATTTTGTTTCTTATAGAGACTAAGGCTAGTCAACAAAGTTGTGAAAGAATTAAGAGAAAATTAAAGTTTGATAGTAACTTTTGTTGTCCAGAGACCTATGTATATTTTGAAAAAATAATATTAATATTAATGCTTATGCTTGGTGTGAAAATTTTATAAAAGCTAATATTAGTAGTGAAAATGGAAAAGATTGGGAAAGAATATTTGTTTATGGTCATCTAGATCACAAGAGGAGAAAGGAGTTATGGAAAGAGTTATCTAATAAAAATTATAATTTGGAGGAACCAAAAATTTTTATTGGAGACTTTATGGCGTGATTAACCAAGAGGAGAATGTAGGATTACACGCAAAACCAACTAGTCAGATTAATGCATTTAGAAATTTCGTAGATGAAAATGCACTTATAGATATGGAAATACAAGGAATGACATACACCTGGTTTAGTAACCCTAGGAATGGATTTGTCACTAGGGAGAGGATAGATAGGGTGTTAGTTAATTAGGAATGGAGAAGGATTTTTCAGCATGCTACTTTTACGACTTTACCAGCTATAAGCTCAAATCATACACCTTTAATTCTTAATCTTGAACTAAGAGGTAAGAGGGGCAGATGCTTTAAATTTGAAGTTTACTGGGTTGACCATAATGATTGTGAGAATGTCATAAGAAAAGGGTGGAACAGTATTAGCAACAGTGGTAATAATTCATGGGTGAACTTGTCTCAAAGGATGCAGAATTGTAAGAAGGAATTAATCAAATGGAGCAAGATTGCTTTTAAGAGGGTAGATATAGAAATAGAGAAGTTTAAGATCAAACTCAAACAGGCTCAGAAAGGAGATTTTTCAGATGAACAGCTTACTAGACTATGAAAACAAGAGAAAAAGTACTGGGGGCAAAGGGTGAGGGTAAAATCGTTGAAATTTGGAGACAAAAATACATCATTTTTTTCATGATTCCACCATTAAAAGAAAAGATAGAAATAGATAAAGAGATTAAAGGATTCTAGAGGTGAATGGGTTTGCGAAAAAAAATTGAAGTTGACAGAGGAGTATTTTCAGAACCTTTTCAAGGCATCAGACAATTTGAATATGAATAAATGCATAAGTAAAATTCCTATGAGAGTGGCTGAAGATATGAACAAGGAACTTATGAAAGGTGTTAGGAATAAGAAAATTAAAGAAGTTACCTTCAGCTTAAGAAGCCTCAAGGCACTAGGACCAGATGGATTAAATGGTCTCTTTTTTCAATAGCACTGAAAAATAATTAAAAAAGAGGTTTGTGATGTGGTTAAGAATTTCTTTCAAGAAGAAAGCCTGTCGAGCAGTATATGTGAAACCACCATAGTTTCGGTATCTAAGACAAGTCACCCGGATAATCTAAACCATATTAGACCGATTAGTTATTGCAATTTTATATATAAAATAGTGTCCAGGGTAAAGGTTCTTAGGCTAAAAAAAATTATAGATAAAATTATATCACCCATTCAGAGTGCGTTTATAGGGGGCACTTGATTCAAGACAACATAATAAAGTGTAAAAAATATTTCATGCTTTGAATAAAAAAGAGAAAGATGCTTCTAATAATTTAGCCATTAAAATTGAAATGAATAAAACCTATGATAGGTTGGAATGATCATTCTTAAAAACTACTCTCAAGGCTTTTAGGTTCAATCAACATTGGATTAGGTTGATGATAGAGTGCATGAGACAAGTTAGTTACAAGATTAAGATTAATGGTATTCTGTCGAGAAGTATTGTGCCGCAGAAGGGTTTAAGGCAGGAAGACCCCCTATTGCCTTACATGTTTATCATTGTGGCGGAGGTTTTTACCATCCTCAAGGACAATGCCAAAAGAAATGGTAGAATTTCTGGAGTTAAAATAGCCCCAACCACTCCAACTATTTCACACTTCCTGTTTACAGATGAATGTATTATTTTTTTGAAAGACAGTGAAAAGAAAATTTATCAACTTATATCCATTTTAAATATGTCTACGGAGGCCTCAGGATAGAAAATACATATAGATAAATCTGGAATTACATTTGGCATATAGGTTCTAATTAAGAATCGAGTGGAGATTAAAGAGATACTAGGCATGTCATCTTGGGATAGTCCAGGTAAGTATCTTGGTCTTCCGGTACAGTGGGTGAGATCCAAAAATAAAGCTTTGAAGTAGATTAAGGAGAGAGTATTAGATAAGTTAGGAGAGTGGAAAGAAAAATTGCTTAACCAATCCGAGAAGGAGGTCCTCATTAAATCAGCAATTCAAGCAATACCAGCCTACGTTATGAATGTGGTCCTATTTTCTAAAGGTTTTTGTCAACAACTTAGTAGAAGAGTGACAAAATTTTAGTGGACTTCAACTGAAAAGGAAAGCGGGTCCTATTTTACATTCAAAATATAGTCCATTTGGCAAAGAAAGCATGGAGAATATTAGAAAATTCTCATACCATATAGGTATAGTTCTCAAAGCTGTATATTTTCCAAATGAGGAATTTAAAGAGACAATGTAAAATATTGAAAAATATTCATGCAATAGGAAGGGCACCATCATGGATTTGGCGAAGTATTGTGCATGGAAGAAATTTCCTAATGAGGAATGGAAGGTGGTTGATAAGAAATAGGGAGAAAGTAAGAATTTTTGATGATATGTGGATAATAGACATGGATAAGAGTCTTGAAACCAGGAGCAACAATGTTAGATTTGTGAAGGAGCTAATTAATGAGGGATAAGGATGAAATTTAAATGAGCTTAGAAAATTTTTTGATGAACCTACTATAGAAAAAATTATTAGAATCTCAGTGAGGGTTATAAGAAAAGAAGACAAATTTAGTTGGCATTTTAGAACATATGGTCAATACACAATTAAAATATGGTATTACATTGCAAAAAAAAGAAACGAACATGAAAAATAGAAACAACCCATCAACTAGTGAAGACTTAAAGGACTTATGGGAAGAAATATGGAAGTTAAAAATGCCTCAGAAAATTAGAGGATTCATATGAAAAACTGTACATAATATATTACCAGTTTATGAAAATATTTACAATAAAAAAATAACTAACACTCCTTTGTGTCCAATTTGTATGCAGAAAATCAGAAACTACGGAACATGCATTGCTGCTATGTCCTTGGACAAAAACAGTGTGGTTCGGAGCGCAAACTCATTGTTGTCCTACTGCACAGACAATATCTTCCTATGAAAAATGGATGAGGGACCTTTTGAAGAACATGAAGCAATATACAGGAGTAAGCTATGAGAAATGTAGCAACAAGGCTGGGTTCCTAGTTTGGGAGGTACGAAAAACAAGAAACCAAGTAGTACATCACAAGAACAAACCAAATCCAATGACAGTCATACACAAGGCAAAACTAATGGAACTAGATTATGCGAAAAATGCAGAAGAATCAACCAAGATATCCACAACTGAGAAAATACCAGTAAGAAGAGTTACCTAAAGACCATCACCATCTGAATGGGTTAAGTGCAATATCAATGCAGCATTTGTTGAAGCCCATGCTAGAGGAGCAACAGCTGTAGCTTTTAGGGATCATACTGGTAAGCTTCTCATAGGGTTGCACTTGAAAATAGTAGCGGATTCGGTTTTAGCTACATAAGCTTCAACAATAAGGGAAGCACTTATTATAGCAAAAAAATTTTCAAAAGAAAAAGATCATCATAGAGTTAGATAGTTTAATCCTCACATAAGCGATAAAATCACAAGCATCAATTGTGAAAATTCAACCCATACTTGAAGACATACTGGACATTGTAGGTAGCATATCAACTTGTAGGTTCACTTGGATGCCAAGAGAAGGGAATGCGCTGGCACATGAAGTGGCAAAATTTGCAGCTGCGGAGACCCTTGACCAAAATTGGATTACTTGTATGCCACAAATCATCAAGAACATTTTGAGAAAAGACAACTTGAATTCCTTAAAGCTAAGAAGCAGATCATGAATAGGAGAAATAGAATCACATCATATGCAGCAGAATAGGCAAAGCAACACTGAATAATAATAAATAAATAAAAGTATATATATATATATATATATATATATATATATATATATATATATATATATATATAAGAAAAATAAAAAGAAATAAATAAATAAATAAAAAAATAAAATTGATATAGGCATGATACTCTAAAGAAACAGTAGCAACAATACCGAACTCAACAAAGTAACAACAAGAGGAATTCCTCGTTTGAGAACGAGCATGGAGGGAGAGGAAGAGGGCGACAGTTGATCAGTTGTGGAAGAGTAAAAGTGGAACCAGAGAAGAGCCAAGTGCAGCAAAGGAATGAAAAACAATTGCGAAATCAGTGCTAGTTGCGGTGGTCAGGTGAGAAGTAGTAGAAACCGGTGGAGAGATTGGTGATCAAGGAGCTGATTTCAAATCAAAAGGAGACTCGGATTACGTCTTACCGACTCGGACATGTTTGCTTTCGCCGATGAGAAAAGGAAGAAGGGAGAGGAGGGCATCCATGACAGTTGTGATATTATTTGGTGACCATGGAGATCCGTTTCTTAGAACGGCAACAGCCAGGAAAAGATGGAGGTTTAATTTAGATGGGTTATGGGTTGGATCCCGGGCGGGTAAGGCTCGGATGGTTTGGGTTTCTGGTCGGGTCTGATATGTGTAGGGCTTGAACCCATGACAAAAAAAGTAGTCCAAAAAAATTTTACTCTTTCTGCCTTGGGCCTTTAATGCAAAAGAAAAAAGTAACTAGTGTGTGAACAACATATAAGAGCTGTAATAGTTTCAATTCACACATCCAACTGGGATGTGGTATATGAACCCTTAATGTGTGTGAATGGGTTAGGGTGTGTGAGTAGTGTCATAATCATATTTTAGGAAAATTATTAGGTGTTTCGTTGTACTTTAATGAAATACTGATGTTCCGTGTACGAACAAGTAACTGATGACGCATTTGTCTTGTATTGAATTTAAGTATGAAAATATCCTCAAATTAGAAGGTGCAATGATTGGATTGACCAGCTGAGAGAGATTTTGGTGTTGTGGCTTCTAGTAACCAGCTAGAAGTTTTATGTTAAAACAAAAATAGAAGTATATTTCCCTCCTCTTAGATTTTCTTGGGACGTCTAGAGTGATGATTGATTTTTGTTTTGAAGTTGAGGTAGCGGTCTGATGCCGCTGTGATTAGATGTTCGTGTATTGCCAGAACATACTAAAAATATGTCTAGATTTTGAGGCGTTGCTATTTCTTGTAAGGTATGAAACATTTTTTCCGTTTACAATTTTTGGATTCATGTTTTGTGTTCCTATTATCATGCATATTTGTTATCCTAAAGCCCTAAAGTCATGGTGTTTATGGTTGAGTGGTGGCTTCTATAGTTGGGGTTTTTAGTTGGGAGATGTATTTACAATTGGGAAGCAAAGGCAGGTGTAGGTTGCCATTAGCATTGTGCGGCAGTTAACAATTTTACTGGTTGGTAAGGAAAAGAGCAATTGGCGTGTGTTGTTTTAGTAGGTGATGATAGAAAAGATCGCGTACGTAAGAAAGAGAAGTAAAAGACGTGGTGGTTGATAGCTGAACCGTCGGTCCTGATAAGCAATAGTTAGAAGGAATGTGGTAGTGGTAGGTGATTCCGTGTGAAATAACCATCGATAACCCAATATCCCAAAAGGATTTGGGTTAAAGAAGTAAGTTGTTTGTTGTAAAATAGGATGTTTGGCAAAATGTGGGGTCTTGGCTAGATGGTGGTGGGTGGTAGTTGGATGTTAGGTTGCAGTGCTTGGAGTTTGTAACATTATTGCATTAATAAGTTTTTTTTGTTGATGCCGATCTGTAGATGGGTACGGGTTTCTAATTTGATGGTTGTATGTGCAACACGATGCAAGGAATCGTCTTTGATAGGTTTTTTTAAGGTCCGCGTTTGTGGATAGTCTTATCGGCCTAGATCATGAGATGGCATCATGTAGGAGAAATGCACATGGATTTGGAAGTCTGTTAGTTGATGTGAGGGAGTTTATTAGTGAATATACAGAGAAGATCGGCAATGTTCAGGTAAGAAGAAAGAGCCTAAATCAGACTAAATACCATATTCAATAACTTTTGTTTGAATAATGTTGTGGCTTAATATTTTTTTTAGGAAGAGGGCTTGGATATTGGGATAGAGGATTTTCGTTACGATGGAGATTCTTTTAACGAAGCACAGTGTAATTTTAACAAGTCAGAGGCAGGATTACAAAGTACAGAAGATGTGTTAAAGTTGGAGTTCAGTTGTCCAGAGGAGGCAACAACTTTCTATGAAGAGTATAGCCGAGCAAAGGGTTTTGTAGTACGACAGGGAAAGAAACTAAAGAATAAAAAAGGAGAGTTTGTTAGGTACATGTATTTGTGCAACCGACAAAATTTCAGAGATAAGAAATGGCTAGAGAAGCAGGATAGGAAGAAGAAGCACAAAGTTATTACTAGGTGTAGATGTCCTGTTGAAATGTGAATAAAACCAAATGCTAAGATAGGAAAGTGATTTGTGTCACGCTTTATGGATGATCATAACCACAAGCTCCTCCTTGAGAAGTTTATAGACTACCTACCTTCACATAGGAATGTTTCAGATGTTGATATAGCATTGAGGTAAGTTAGGATCTCGATTCCAAAGATATACAAGTCAATAGCCGCACAGGCTGGTGGTTTCAATCTCATTCCTTTTACAAAAAGAGACATTTACAATGAAGTTAAGCAACAAATGTTATTACAAAATGGAGATGTTAATACAGCGTTAAGGGTGTTGGAGCGGGATACCCGTGCCTATGAGAAACTCTTTTGGAGGTATGAGGTTGGTTTAGGACAAAACATGTGTGATATTTTTTGGAGTGACAGTCGTAGCTAGGATGACTACAATATTTTATAACCAAAAGCGCAGTAATCTCTCCATAAGCTTCTTCGTCCATTTTCTGAAAAAGAAAAAAGGATTGAGAACCTAACCACATGGTCTCACCAAAGGAGTTTTAGAATTTTCAAGAAGATATATAAAAAGAAAGTTATTTTTAACCGCATTGATCATCACTTGCCTTATGAACCTTTTTAAAAATCCACAATTAATTACCCAAAATCCAAACTCATATTTTTCTTATAAAAGTTCCAATCAAACATAACATTCCATAGTATTTCACTACTTACCAAAGGACCAAACTTACTACTGATTCATCAAATCCTATCCTCCGGCCCAAACATTACCAAATCACGGCCTCAAACTCAAAGCATAATCAAATCACAGTCTCCTGCCTAATACAAAATCAAATCACAGCCTCTGGCGGCGAGCTCGGCAACGACGACGCATGGTAGCGCGAGCTCTCTCTCTCATCGCGCGTCTTTTTTCTCCTCGCGAACCTCCATGCCTCCATCCATGATGATGGTGACAACGAAAACCTTGATGGCAGCAGCACCTCGCGACTCCAACGTCGGCAAAGAGCACGATCGACGGTGGCAGCTCCTCCTCTCTCTCTCAACGTCGCACATCTCTCTCTCTCTTCCTCCTCTGGTTCAACGGCAATGGCGAACTTGCCACTGGAGGCCGTGATTTGATTATGCTTTGGGTCGGAGGCTGTGATTTGATTTTGTGTTAGGTCAGAGGCCGTGATTTGGTTATGCTTTGGACCAAAGGCCGTGATTTGGTTATGTTTGGGCCGGAGGCCGTGATTTGATGAATCAATGGTAAGTTTGGTTAGTATGGTTCTTTTGTAAGTAGTGAAATATTATGGAATTTTATGTTTGGTTGGAACTTTTATAAGAAAAATATGAGTTTGGATTTTGGGTAATTAATTGTAAATTTCACAAAGGTTTATAAGACGAGCGATGATCACTGTGGTTGAAAACAACTTTCTTTTTATATATCTTCTTATGACAATTCTAAAATTTCTCTGGTGAGATCGTGTGGTTAGGTTCTCACCTCCTACAGCCTTATCTTTTCAGAAAATGGACGAAGAAGTTTATGAAGAGATTACTGCACTTTTGGTTATACAATATTGTTGTGTTAGCTGAGTCATTATTTTCCCTCTCCATTGTTATTATATCTTTGTAAGGAAGGATAGGAGTCGTGTTTGTAATGATATATGATGTTTGTAAGTTTCTTGTATAAAGAGCTCTTGTTATTATATATATATATATATATATATATGAAGTGTTGTGGTTGGTTTATATGCATGCATGTTTGTAAAAAGAAAGAAAAAGTATTTCCGGTTTATCAAAGAAAAGTCGATACGGTTTTGAGTTAAAGGCTCCTATTATATTATTAAATATATGAATGTTGTCGTAATATTCTCGCTAACAGAGTGTGGCAACCGAAAATGTGACATTCTTGTAGTAAGAGTGTTACATCCCGTATCGAATCAACTAGCCCAGGTGGCCGCTATTAGCTTTCGCACGCAACACCGGATCAACATACCGCGTTAAGTACCATCAATGCATCATAGCCATATGCCAGCGTTCTTCATAGTACCACTTTAACTTTAATCTGTATTACTACTTATGTCTTCCTCATCAGTCTTTAATTTTCTTTTCAAACAAATATTTTGTGTGAAAACATAAATGCTTCTGTAACTAGGTAAGCCTACAATGCAACAAAACTATCTACTTCTCATTCCTACCTTCGTACTTGCTTCATCGCTCATTACATCGAAATGACGTAGATTCGAAAAGAACAATCAATGACTTGCTGAACCCAAACCGTGTCCAACTTACTTCCTAATTAATACTCATTAGCAGTGTGGCCAACTTAGGCAACATTACCTAAATTTTATCTTTCCTTTCCTTAGCGAATAGAAAAACTTAACAGCCCACCTTATAACTAATTGTTGCATTTATAGGACATTATCATGCTACTAACTTGTATCTCAAATTACTGTCTTTAACTTCTTTCTATAATTCGCATTACAAAATGTAAATTTATTTAACTATAATTTTTTATTGATGTGGTTTTATATTAAATACTTATTTATAAAAACAAATAACATAAACCAACTTCTAAAGAGTAAAGATTAACTCTATCTCACTCAATTTACTAACCGTGATCTACAGTATGCTGTTACTCATTTTAGTTATATCTGATGTCAACAAGGTAAGTTACACAAACAACAACACTAAATACTAAACCAAACGATGCAAAACTTTAACCTTATACATTGCCTTAAAAATGATAATATTCAATTGCGTTTCTCAAAATAGAGACACAACACCTTAAGGTTTTAGATCAAACAAAATTATTATTCTCTAATTAAATTACATTCCACATCATGGGGTGCTTCATGATTAATAATGTACAAAAAAATAACCATTAAAAAAACAGACTACTACTCATATTTCAACTAACACAATCAGAATCTAACACATAATTTACATTATGATGAAAAATTAACATTTTACCATTCAATTAACAAGCCTTTTTTTGCTCTTCTTTTGTTAGCAAAAGGCCCACATTCTTACGGATTCAGCTAAATAATTCCATTCAATAACCCATTGCCCTTGAAGGATCCATCTTCGAATGGTCCAATCAACCCAATACCCATACGTAATGATGGCCCATCATTGCATCGGCTTAGCTCGACCTCAACTATGGTTACCTTGTCTTTTGGATTCGTAATAATCGCTTCTCATATCTTATTATAAGGTTATTTGGATTCGTAATGATAAAATCATAATTTTCGGTCCTTATTTTTTATTTAGATTTTGCTATCTTGTACTCTAAAAATACATATTAATATTATAAATATAAAATAAATTTTACTTCTACCTATACTTTTTAATGCTGCATTTGTTGGCATAGAAGTGTTTTACCTGCTTTTTTATATTAGTCCCCATTAAATTAAATAAAATTTGTATTACTCAATACTTATATTATTATATATTTCTACTTTTTAAGATAAATTATATTTGATCAAACAATGCCACCTTTTTTTCATTACAAAAGAAGATAACATTTTATATTCGACACTTTCAAATAACAGAAACACTAGATCTCAATTTGAAAAAAAAAAACTAATATTTTTAATGTTGAACTAAAACCTAATAGTAAAATTAATATTCGATTATAAAAAATTTTAAAAGATAAAAAAAGACCAATTTGAACCTCTTTAATTTCTAAATTTAGATAGAAAATAGTGTAATATTGTGAGATATTATTTTTTCTCTTTTAAAAACGTTTGGATTTTTTATTTGAAAATATTTTCATAAATTAAAAGCAATCCTCAATATATCTTTTCAGATCTAACAAATCTATCCTACTATAATCTAATCACTCATCAAAAGAGTATCAAGACACCACAAAAAAAAAAGAATCATCCATAAAAAGGAGAATTAGACACTAGAAAAAAGAGAAATCATAGCATCAAAATAATTGAAGATTAAAAACTAGAAAAAAAAAAATAAAAGTTAGGAAGCCACAAACGAAAGAGAGGGAGGAGACGAGAGAAGAGAGACGGAAAAGAAGAAAGAAGGTGGGAGAAGAAAAAAGGATAGTGGGATGAAGAAAGATAACTATAAAAAAGCAAGGAGAGAGAGAAAAGGAGAAGGAAGCATAGTGTCATGGTAAATTTTAGAAGGTTAGATTTAACAGTGTTTGTATAATTTTCTGAAGTGTTTGAGAATACTCTAGATGGTTCCGGAATATTCTAGAATGTCCTAGAAGGTTATAGAGTATTCTAAAAGAGTGTGGATGTATATAGGAGTATGAAGAGTAGTATGAAAGAATCTAGAAGTATTTAAAAAATTGTAGTAGGATAGATATTTGTAATGAAGGTTCTAGATAATTAATCTGAACCGTTGATTAGATTTAATTCTAACCATCCATTAAGGAGGTGGATGGCTATAAATAGGAGGTGAGAGTTAGTGTGAGTTGTGTGTGAATCATTTGTAACAAACACTTGAATAATAAAGTGTTCTTTCAACCAAAACTTCCTTTCTCGGGTGTTCTCTTGTATTCTTAGCTTTCTTGCTAAGTATTGAGGGTTAGGCTGACTTGGTCTTAGCTCAAAAGGTTGAGTAAGTTCGAGTGCCGGCACGGTAGTGTTGGAGTGTGTCCAAGGTCGTAACAATTTGGCATCAGAGTAAGGTTCGAGAGGGAGTACAAGTGGTTTATGGGTATGGCTTCTAGTGTAACGATGGAGCATGTTGAGTCTCAAAGGGGAAGGGATACTATTCCTTCTCAATGGGGAAGCAAGAAGGTGCGTTCTTCAAGTGAGCCTAGAGGTAAGAACTCTAACTTCTTAGAAGAGAGAGTTTCTATATTAGAGAATGTTCTATCCTCTATGGAGGAGCATTTTCAAAGGATAGAACATGATAAGGAGACCCTCGAGGCTCACGTGTTAGGAGAACTAGATGCTTTCAAAGAAAGCATGCTCCAAATCGAAGAGAAGCTTGAGATTTCCTTAAAGCTATTTGAGGAAGTTTGAGTTTGGTTCGAGGAGGCAAAATCTCGACCAACCATTATAAAGGAGACGACAAAGATTGATCTCCCCAAGCCAAAGGAGTTCAAAGGTGTAAGGGACGCTCGCGAGGTGGAGAACTTCCTATGGCAAATGGAGAGGTACTTCGAAGGCCAAAGGATGGTCGAAGAAGCAATAAAGGTACGCACTGCAGCTCTCTACCTTTCTGATAATGCTACTTTGTGGTGGAGGAGAAAGTGCGTAGATATGGAAAATGGTACTTGCAACATAGCCACATGGAAAGATTTCAAAAGGGAGTTGAAAAGACAATTCTTCCCTGAAAATGTGGTTTTTGAAGCAAGGAAGAAGTTGAGGGAGTTGAAGCACAAGAGTACGATTAGCGACTACGTAAAGGAGTTCATTACTCTCACGCTTCAAATTTCTAACTTAGCATTAGAGGATGCATTGTTCTTCTTCATTGATGGACTCCAACCTTGGGCAAAACAAGAACTACAAAGAAGGAATGTTAAGGATGTCGATGAGACCATCGTGGTGGCCGAATCACTTACTGAGTATCATAGGGGAGACTCTAAATCCAAGTCTTCCTCCAAGCCTAGTTCTACTAAAGGTGGAGGAGACAAGGGGAAGAGTTTCTCAACCAAGAAGGAAGGAAAATACTCTTCAAAGAAAGAGTACGAAAAAAAGAAGAAGGCTTTCGTGCCCAAAGGAGGATGCTTCGTGTGCAAGGGACCACACCAAATGAAGGATTGTCCCAAGCTAGGGACTTTGACATCTATCACCGATGAACGAGAAGCTCAAACTCAAGTAACTGAGTGTGTTGGATCTATCCAACACATAAATGCTGTGAAGGGCAAAGAGGCAAGCACTGCAGAAAAGAAAGGCTTGATGTATGTCAAAGCCTTTATCAATGAAAAACCTGTCATGGCTATGATCGACACTGGTTCTACACACAATCACACCTGATGAAGCAAAGAGTGTAACACCCTACCATACTTAATCTTATGCTTAAGTCATAATACTGAGATAGTAAGGTATTACGACCTCTAAGAATATATATATATATATATATATATATATATATATATATATATATATATATATATAATAGAGAAAAGGATACTTAACTAGGAGCTTTAAAACAGGGGTAAAACAAAATCACAAAATAAAAAGCGCAACGCTCAGGAAAGGATTACTTGCGTGCTAAGAAACCTAATAGGAATATGATAAAGATAAGCAAAAGAATAAAGGAAAGCCAAGAAAACAGCATAACTAGCCCTTGACTCAGCCTGCGAAGCTAAGGCTGGCCAGAGGATATATATTTATATATGAACATACATAGGTATCCCTAAAATACACCAAAATACTAAAATAAACTCCTATCTCTCCCTGAACTTCTAAGAGGAGCAGCATACATACGTTACTTGGAGAATAAGCTAAATACATATATACATATATACAAATAGAAAACCAAAATACACCCAAGGACTACTTCACTTCCCAGGATCCAGACGCCTAGTGAGGAGCCTCTCGACCTGCATCTGAAAAACAACAATACAATATGGAATGAGAACCGGAGGTTCTCAGCATGGTAAAAGTGCCACGCGTATAATAAATAAGGTCCTGAGAATGCCATAGGCAATCCTAGAACTTCATTATTCAATTATCCAACTTAATTACTAAACAAAAACCATAAACAGGGGTAGGTATTCTAAATCTACCTAACTTACTCAATTTCGATCCACACCTATCACCAAACCATTTTTCCATTTCCTCCATCCCTCCATCATCCATAATGCAACAGGAACAAGCAGCCAAACAAGTTCAAGCACAAGTATTGAACAGATAATACAAGTAGCAAATATACAAGTAGCATGTGATATATATCAATTAGGCATTCCCAATTAAGGCATAGCAAACAAAGCACACATATGCATATGATGAATGTCTATCCTACTGGTCGTGAGCTCACGTGTCGGTTATTTTTCCAGAACCCGACACATCTGGTAGCTAACCCAGACATTGGTCTCTAGGTTGCGCATCTCCAGGAGGATCATAAACGAAAGAGAGTGCCTTTCCACATCGAATGAGTGTGCATTTCCACCTTCTCCTGGAGGATATACGAAGGAGAGTACTTTTCCACATCGAAGGAGTGTGCCTTTCTACCTTGCAACCAGAGAAGAATGTGGGAGAAACAATACGAAGGAGAGTGTCTTTCCACTTTCCCTACATCTGCATCACGACAAGAGAGGGAACTTCCATCCTCAACTTGCCATATCGACAATTTCGGCCACACACAGTCATTCCCAAATCTCATCATTTATCATAATCATTTCCTTCATTCGTTCTTTATAGCCATAACAACATGTATTCCTTTAGCTTTCACATCCAGGTAGTTAAACTTTACTCATCCAGGTTTCTTTCTCAATTGGTTCTGAGTTAATACTATTTTTAATGAAGAAGTTACATTACCTGGAAGTTAAGTAAAAATGAGTCAAAATCTGTTTTAGAAACCAACAAGCTTAGTACCTTTCAATTTGAATAACTTTTATTACAAAACTTCAATTAAGCTAAATTTTGGTTTGAAAAGTCCTAGCTCATCCAGGAACAGGTGTGTCTTGGTTGAAACCTAATTGCTATTCAATTCTAAGAGTTACAAGCATTGGAAATTGGTGCATAACTTGCTGAAATCTGTTTCTTTTCAGCTTTGACCATCAATATTCAAAAATTCACAACTCCCAATCCTCAACTCTTAAAATTCTGAAGTTTTAGAGAAATAAAGAAAGTTAATCAAATTTTATAACAAAATTAGTTTTGCTCCAAAACTCAACTCGTAGAAGTCGCAGCAAGACAAACAAGTTGCTGCCCTGTTTGACCTTTTCTGCTGCTGAACAGATTTAACAACCTAACTTTAAAAATTTGCCATAAATTGTATATTTAACAAAAAGGTCCCAAATTTTTCATTTTAGTTCCTTATATTCCCAAGTTTATCCCAAATTTAGTCTCATGCAATTTCGATCATTACATAATTAGTTACAGCGTATGCAATACCACCACAACACAACTCTACATTCTTATTAACAAACACCAATCCTAATCCATCATAAATAAATATAAGAGCACACCATTAATAACTTCCATACCTCATAATTCCAATATATATCCACCAATAAATCTCTTCCAAAAACATTACAAGGCTAATCATTAAATACAACAAACAATTTAACTTATCCTATGGTTCCTCTAACCTAAGTTTTCACAACACCGTAAATATTAAACGTGCGAAACTTAAACCATACCTTGGCCGATCACTTAATTCACCCAAGGCAACCTCTCAACACAAAATTACAGCCCCTCCAAGCTCAAGTAAAACAGCCACAAACTAAGTTTTGATCACCAACAAGCCTCCAAATATTCCCAATTAAATTCCAATGCATATATACCCACTTAATCTATACCTAATACATATACATATTCCAATTTCAGTTTCCCCATAATAAATACAAGATTAAGCTAGGGTTAGGGTATCCTTACCATACCCATATACTCAATAGCTTGAACCCATAAGTCCCATAAGCTAACTTGAACCTAGAACACAAGAATTGAACAATTTTTAACTTAATTGTTCATGAATTTCCGAAATTAGGGGAATCTGGATGAGAAGAAAATAATGAGTTACCTACCAAATTGTTCCATGGGTTTCGTAGAGCTTGTCGTGGTGAATATGTAGTCGCAAACAGTTCGTCAATCGGAGCTCCGGATCAAAAGTTATTGAGAGGTGAAGTTTGAGTGAGGGTTAGGGAGCTCTCTTCCTCCCCCAACCTGTTTGGCGTGTTTGATACAGAATGGGGAAGAAGAGCTTCTGTCCCCTTTTTAAGTATGGGTCCGGTTGGATCCACGGGTCTGATTTGGATCCTGGTTCAACCGGTTCGGTCTTTTCGATCCAATTTTGGGCTAAATTTTTGAAATTGGTATCAAAATTCTCGTTTCGACGAGCTCTATCTTATTTTGATATTAGTTTTGCATTTTTAACTTTCCTAATTAAAATGAAATTTATTAATTAATTATTTACCGTTTTTAGCGGGGTTTACATCCTACCCACCTAATTAGGAATTTTGCCCTCAAAATTCAAAGTGAGTTACCTAAAAAGAGGTGTGGATAGTCCTTCCGCATCTCTGACTCAAGCTCCCAGGTATGTTGTTCAATACCAGCCCGGCTCCAAGCTACTTTACCAAGGGAACCTCCTTTCTGCGTAGATGCTTGCTGTTGGTATTATCAATCCTAACCGGAGTTATTGGAAGCGTTAGATCTTCTCTCACTTGGACTGATTTCAGTTCTAGGACATGACTAGGATCAAAAGTGTATTTACGAAGCTGCGATACGTGAAACACGTCAAGCAGGTTCAAGCGATGTGGTGGTAGAGCGATCCTATACGCCATTGGTCCGATGTAACGGGGATTTAGCTTTTCAGTTTTTGATTAGTCATCTGATTCTAGTTCATTGAAGTGATCTTCAGGAATAGGTATCTTTTTCCTTCTAACTTGAGAAATCTTTTTCTTAGATCCGCCTAACTCTTTGTCGGCTTTCATAGTAAGAATTCTAACTCAGATTTACGTAACTTTTTCTTTGTTGTCTTGGCTATCAAATTCAGGAACTAAGGTATTCGATGCTCTAGTAATACAGGGGCATTTAGTGCTCTGTGAAGCTCCATCCTCTATCCTAGTCCTGACGATCTATGTCGAAATTGGTAATTACTCTTCCTTACTCCCGGTGTAGGACCTCCAATGGTTGCAGCATTCCGATTTATGCTTTATTCTTTATTTCTGGCTGCCCAAAAATATCTTCTTTGATTCATGGTACGTCTTAGCAGTTTCAGGGTAAGTTTGAAAATCCTGTCTCGTAAGTTCCGGAAAATAGTTTCTCATCTCAACTTCCAATCTCAACGCATAACTCTTTCTTGGTATCTTCCTGATTCAACATGCCTCAATACTCTTAGTATCTCCTTATCACCATTATTGCGCTCCCTAAGTCCTTGACTCCATGATCTCTATTTCGGTATTGGACATATAAATCTCTTCTTAATTCCCTTTTGTTTACCAAACTTTGACATCTTTGATGGCTCCTTATTATCTCGTTACGCGTTCCGTACCTCATCGATTCTACGTTGTAACCTAGCAATGGATTTAGACCAACGCTTCCAACACTCTCATTCTTCCAACTTAGTACTTTAACTCATCTAACATTTTCTCCTTTGGAATTAACGTCCAAGAATCTTTAGAAACTTCTTGCTTAGGGCGTCTATCACAACCTCACGACGTTGCATCCGCATGCATCTTAAGTTATTCAATAATACATCGTAGTCATTCCCTAAACAGTTCGTTAGGCTCAAGTGATACGAGCATTGGCATGAAGGTCAATCTTCTTTTTATGGCTCAAAGGCTTTCATCGGATCCTGGTATTCATTCCCACGATGTACCTCATTGCATCTATTTAGTCACGAGCGATACGATTGGTGAGGATTAAGGCTCTAAATTCCCTAGTAATGTCACAGGTTCGTTTTGCGTTCAAAGGTCTTGCTCTAAGAAATCAACGTCTCTTTGGTTACAGCTGGGATTCATACGCAATACTAATATAGGCTCGAGTTGATTTTCAAAGAAATATTAAGCTTGAAAGACAAATGAATAGTGTGAACAATGTTCGTGAGAAAATAGAAAGAGTTTTATATATGGTCAATCAGAGTTGTATCAAAATAATAGAATGCACAAGAAGAAGAATTTAGGTGCATCTCAAGAAAGAAAACCGGACCAAAAACATTTGATAGTATGGATTAGTGTGATGTCTCACTTCCTCTATGCAAATAAAATTTCAGGTATCAGTTCCAGTTTACCTTTTTTTTTTTGTAACCCACCATCATCTTGGGCCCCTTACGTGAATAGACTATTGTTCCATTCCCCTGATTCACTTATCTCTAAGAGTCTTGATTATTCATCCAACGCCAACTAAAAACTTCACTAAACTCTGTAGGCTTTGACGACAATACCCTATTTGGAACGATTTAGTTTAGTTCTAAGTTTTAACCTAGGTCTTTCTTTTCTATCTTAGACTATGAGTAATCATGGTATCATAGAATAATTCATTGCTTCTCAAATCCAATAATTGCATTTACCTTAACCTGGTAATTGTGATCTATCTGCATCATGAGTTTCTACCACATGGATTAGGACAGTCCTTAACTAGATGCTTGGGTGATCCGCACCAGTAACACAAACCTTACTTGTTTTATGCTGCCTATTGGGTCGATAGTTCTCAGTCCTCTTGAATGCTTGACTCCTTGGTGCCAAATTCTGATGGTGATCTCTTCGGTGGGACTCCCAATTATCATTCTTTGCCACAGCTGCATTCCTCACACATTCTTCAGCTATCCGACTCTTGTTAACAAGTTCAGAAAACACCCGGATCTCTATAGGTGCTACAAAGCTCTGAATGTCGCTCTGAAGGCCTCCTTTATACTTAATGCATTTCCACTCAGCAAAGTCCTTAGGAGCTCCCTGACAAATCTGTGAGAAACGGCACAGTTCCTCAAACCTGCTAGTGTACTCAGTGATGGTCATCTAACCTTGTTTCAGCTGAAGCAGTTCAAGTTCCTTAGCATTTCTGGCTGAACTGGGAAAGTATTTCTTATAGAATTTTTCTCGGAACAACTCCCAATAGATCACAACCCTATCAGGCTGCAGAATGCGCCTCACGCCCTGCCACCAATGCTGAGCTTCACCTTGCAGCTGGTAGGTCCCAAACTCAACCCACTGTTCTTCAGGAACCTGCTGAGCCTATAATGCTCGCTCAATGGCTTGTACCCAGTTATCTGCATCAGTAGGGTTCAAGATTCCTCTGAAGGTCGGAGGATGAACCTTCAGGAGGGAGGAAAGCGTCATAGGACCATTATCGCCGTTGTTGCCATTGTTACCATTATTTATTTGGTTTTCCAGGGCTTCGGCTGTCGCTTGCATCACTGCGGCCATATTTCCTAGAGCAGCCATGAAGTCTACAGGATTAGAAATATTTTCTGTCGCTTCAGGCATAGCATTGCCTAGTTTGCCTCTACCTCGCCCGCATCCGCGTCCGCGAGTCGACATCTGGTCTCTATACACACCAACCAAGTGATATCAAGTTGATCAGTCTCAATATCGAAAGTCTAGCGCTTTAAGTTCCAAATGCATACTCATGGACGTTTGTGCCACATATATCAGTTAGATTTCCCAATAGCACATAGACACATACACAGAGAAGGCATAGAAGCATAATCAGTTCGTCCTCAGGCTTTATAGGAACGAACTGCTCTGATACCATAATATAACACCTTACCATACTTAATCTTATGCTTAAGTTATAAGAAGAAGAAGAAGAAGAAGAAGAAGAAGAAGAAGAAGAAGAAGAAGAAGAAGAAGAAGAAGAAAAAGAAGAAGAAGAATAATAATAATAATAATAATAATAATAATAATAATAATAATGATGATGATGATGATGATGATGATGATGATGATGATGATGATGATGATGATGATGATGATGATGATGATGATGATGATGATGATGATGATGATGATAGAGAAAAGGATACTTAACTAGGAGCCTTGAAATAGGGGTAAAACAAAATCACAAAATAAAAAGTACAACGCTCAGGAAAGGATTACTTGCGTGCTAAGAAACCTAATAGGAACATGATAAAGATAAGCAAAAGAATAAAGGAAAGCCAAGGAAACAACATAACTAGCCCCTGACTCAGCCTACGAAGCTAAGGCTGGCCAGAGGATATATATATACATATGAACATACATAGGTATCCCTAAAATACACAAAAATACCAAAATAAACTCCTATCTCTCCCTGAACCTCTAAGAGGAGCAGCATACATAAGTTACTTGGAGAATAAGCTAAATACATATATACATATATACAAATAGAAAACCAAAATACACCCAAGGACTACTTCGCTTTGCAGGATCCAGACGCCTAGCGAGGAGCCTCTCGACCTGCATCTGAAAAACAACAATACAATATGTAATGAGAACCGGAGGTTCTCAGCATGGTAAAAGTGCCACGCGTATAATAAATAAGGTTCTGAGAATGCCATAGGCAATCCTAGAACTTTATTATTCAATTATCCAACTTAATTTCTGATGAGCGGATAATTTATACGCTTTTTGGCACTGTTTTTAGTATGTTTTTAGTATATTTTAGTTAGTTTTTATTATATTTTTATTAGTTTTTATTTAAAATTCACTTTTCTGGACTTTACTATGAGTTTGTGCATTTTTTTGTGATTTCAGGTATTTTCTGGCTGAAATTGAGGGACCTGAGCAAAAATCTTATTCAGAGGCTGAAAAAGAACTACAGATGCTGTTGGATTCTGACCTCTCTGCACTCGAAGTGGATTTTCTGGAGCTACAGAAGCTCAATTGGCGCGCTCTCAATTGCGTTGGAAAGTAAACATCCTGGGCTTTCCAGCAATATATAATAGTTCATACTTTGCCTAAGATTTAATGGCCCAAATCGGCGTTCCAAGTCAGCTCAAGAATTCTGGCGTTTAACTCCAGAACTGGCACAAAAGCTGGAGTTAAACGCCCAAACTGGCACAAAAGCTGACGTTTAACTCCAAGAAAAGTCTCTACACATGAAAGCTTCAATGCTCAGCCCAAGAACACACCAAGTGGGCCCCGAAAGTGGATTTTTACACTAAACACCCTAGCTTACTCATTTTTCTGTAACCCTAGGTCACTAGTTTACTATAAAAACTACTTTTAGTGATTCATCTTGTACCTCATGACATTTTACACGTTTCATATTGTATCTTCTACGGCATGAGTCTCTAAACCCTATTGTTGGGGGTGAGGAGCTCTGCTGTTCTTCATGAATTAAGCAATTACTACTGTTTTTTATTTTATCACACTTGCTTCTATTCTAAGATATTCATTCGCACTTCAACCTGATGAATGTGATGATCCGTGACACTCATCATCATTCTCACCTATGAACGCGTGCCTAACAACCACCTCTGTTCTACCTTAGATTGAATGCATATCTCTTAGCCTCATGATTCAGATCAGAGTCTTCGTGGTATAAGTTAGAATTATTGGCGGCCATTCCTGAGATCCAGAACGTCTAAACCTTGTCTATGGTATTCTGAGTAGGATCTGGGAAGGGATGAATGTGATGAGCTACAAACTCGCGAGTGTTGGGCGTAGTGACAGACGCAAAAGGATCAATGGATCCTATTCCGACATGATCGAGAACCGACAGATGATTAGCCGTGCGGTGACAGCGCATTTGGAACATTTTCACTGAGAGGAACGGGAAGTAGCCATTGACAACGGTGATGCCCAACATAAAGCTTACCATGGAAGGAGCCTTGCGTGCATGAAGAAGAAGATAGTAGGAAAGCAGAGATTCAGAAGACAAAGCATCTCCAAGGCCTCAACATGTTCTTCATTACTGCATAATAAGTATTTATTTCATGTTCTTTTACTTTTTACAATTAAATATGAGAATTATTGATATCCTGACTAAGAGTTACAAGATAACCATAGCTTGCTTCAAGCCGACAATCTCCGTGGGATCGACCCTTACTCACGTAAGGTATTACTTGGACGACCCAGTGCACTTGCTGGTTAGTTGTGCGGAGTTGCAAAAAGTGTGATTGTAATTTCGTGCACCAAGTTTTTGGCACCGTTGCCGGGGATTGTTCGAGTTTGGACAACTGATGGTTATTCTTGTTGCTTAGATTAGGAATGTTTTATTTTTGTTGGTTTAGAGTCTTTTATTTGAGTTTAGTTTCATATTTTAAGTTTGGTGTCAATTGCATGCTTTTATTTTCTTTTAATTTTTCGAATTTGCATGTTCCTAGTTCTTTCTTGATCTTTAAAAATTCTAAGTTTGGTGTCTTCTTTGTGTTTTCCATTAGATTTTCGAAAATTTGTGTTTGGTTTTCTAAAAATTTTAAGTTTGGTGTTTTTGTGCTTTTATTTACTTAAAAATTTTTCAAAAATTTGTTCTCGGTGTTCATCTTGATCTTCAAAGTGTTCTTGGTGTTCATCTTGACATTCAAAGTTTTCTTGTTTGTTCCCTTTGTTTTGATCTAAAATTTCTAAGTTTAGTGTCATTTTGTTGTTTTTCTCTTTCCTCATTAAAATTCAAAAATAAAAAAAATATCTTTTCCTTATTTTACTCATAATTTTCGAAATTTGGCATTAAAGTAGTCAAAGATTTTCAAAATCATATCTTTTCTTTTTAGTCAAGTCAAAATTCTAATTTCAAAAATTGATCTTTTCAAATCTTTTTCAAAAATCAAATCTTTTTATTTTCTTCAATCATATCTTTTCAATCACATCTTTTTTTTTTAATTGCAATCATATCTTCTCAATCATATCTTTTTCAAAATAATTTTCAATCATATCTTTTTTTTATAAATTGCAATCATATCTTCTCAATCAAATCTTTTTCAAAATAATTTTCAATCATATCTTTTTGATTGCTAATTTTAAAATTTTTTTAATTAATTAATTAATTTAGTCTTCAATTTGCTTTTATTTTCTTTTTTTTTCGAAATTTTATTTTATTTTATTTTCCATTTATTTTATTTTATTCTATTTTAATTTCGGTCACTTTTAATTAAATAAATAAAAAAATAAAAATATATTTTATTTGCAATCCACATCATCTCCCTTTCTCCATCATGGACCTAAGTGGAAGTGAACAGTCCAGAAGGACTCTGGGGTCATATACTAACCCCATTACAGCTGCATATGGGAGTAGCATCTGTATACCTCCCATCAAAGCAAGCAGCTTTGAGCTAAATCCTCAGCTCATTGTCATGGTGCAGCAAAATTGCCAATATTCCGGTCTTCCACAGGAAGAACCTACTGAGTTTCTGGCACAGTTCTTACAAATTGCTAACACAGTACGTAATAAAGAAGTGGATTAGGATGTCTACAGATTATTACTGTTTCTATTTGCTGTAAAAGATCAAGCTAAGAGGTGGTTAAATAACCAACCCACAACAAGCATAAAAACATGGAGACAGTTATCAGACAAATTCCTGAATCAATTTTACCCTCTAAAAAGGATGACACAGCTAAGGCTGGACATCCAAGGCTTTAAACAAGAGGATCATGAATCCATTTATAATGCCTGGGAGAGGTACAGAGGAATGCTAAGAAAATGCCCCTTTGAAATGTTTTCAGAGTGGGTACAGTTAGACATCTTCTACTATGGACTTATAGAAAAAGCTCAGATGTCTCTAGACCACTCAGCTGGTGGAATTATACACATGAGAAAAACAATTGAAGAGGCTCAAGAACTCATAGATACAGTTGCTAAAAATCAACTCCTAATCCTCAAGAACAGATTGTTGAACTTAATCAGCAATTACTCCTTATGACAAAACAATTAGCAGAATTCAAAGAGATGCTCCAAGCACTAAAAATGCTAACAAGAATATAGAAGCACAATTGAATCAGACAAGACAGTAGCTATCTAAACAGATAACAGAAGAATGCCAAGCTGTCCAACTAAGGAGCGGGAAGACATTGAAAAACTCAGCTCAAAATAGCAAAAAGTCAAGAAAGGAACAAATGACAGAGGATGACCAAACCACTGCCCAAAATCCCTCTGAGGACATCAAGAGCCCAGAGAGGAATAACTCTGGCGTTCAAACGCCAATGAGGAATCAGACACCTGCAAGTGCTGATAGTAACCCCTCTAAGAAGGCTTCTCCAACCACTTCTGTAGGGAATAAACTTGCAGCAACTAAGGTTGAAGAATATAAAGCCAAGATGCCTTATCCTCAGAAGCTCCGCCAAGCGGAACAGGATAAACAATTTGCCCGCTTTGCAGACTATCTCAAGACTTTTGAAATAAAGATCCCGTTTGCAGAGGCACTTGAGCAAATACCCTCTTATGCTAAGTTCATGAAAGAGATCTTAAGTCATAAAAAGGATTGGAGAGAAACTGAAAGAGTGTTTCTCACTAAAGAATGTAGTGCAGTCATTCTAAAAAGCTTACCAGAAAAGCTTCAAGATCCAGGAAGCTTTATGATACCATGCACATTAGAGGGTGCAGTGCTTGTACCAAGACAGCTCTATGTGACCTTGGAGCAAGTATCAACCTAATACCTGCATCCACTATCAGAAAGCTTAGGTTGACTGAAGAAGTCAAACCAACCCGGATATGTCTTCAACTTGCTGATGGCTCCATTAAATATCCATCAGGCATCATTGAGGACATGATTGTCAAGGTTGGGCCATTTGCCTTTCCCACTGACTTTGTAGTGCTGGAAATGGAGGAGCACAAGAGTGCAACTCTCATTCTAGGAAGACCTTTCCTAGCAACTGGACGAACTCTTATTGATGTGCAAAAAGGGGAAGTGACCCTGAGAGTCAATGAGGATGAGTTCAAGTTAAATGCTGTCAAAGCTATGCAGTATCCAGACACATCAAATGATTGCATGAGCACTGATATTATTGACTCTTTGGTGGAAGAAATCAATATGACTGAGAGTCTTGAATCAGAGCTAGAGGACATCTTTAAAGATGTTCAGCCTGATTTGGAGGAACCAGAGGAAATAAAAGAACCTCTAAAAATCCCTCAGGAAGAGGAGAAACCTCCTAAACCAGAGCTCAAACCACTACCACCATCCCTGAAATATACATTTCTGGGAGAGGATGACACTTTTCCAGTGATCATAAGCTCTGCTTTAACTCCACAGGAAGAGAAAGCACTAATTCAAGTGCTAAGAACACACAAGACAGCTCTTGGGTAGTCCATAAGTGATCTTAAGGGCATTAGCCCAGTAAGATGCATGCACAAGATCCTATTGGAGGATGATGCTAAGCCAGTGGTTCAACCACAGAGGCGGCTAATAAATCCATCCATGAAGGAAGTGGTGCAAAAAAAGGTCACTAAGTTACTAGAGGCTGGGATTATTTATCCTATTTCTGATAGCCCCTGGGTGAGCCCTGTCCAAGTTGTCCCCAAGAAAGGAGGCATGACAGTGGTTCATAATGAAAAGAATGAATTGGTTCCCACAAGAACAGTTACAGGGTGGCGTATGTGTATTGACTACAGAAGGCTCAATACAGCCACCAGAAAGGATCATTTTCCTTTACCATTCATAGACCAGATGCTAGAGAGACTAGCAGGCCATGAATACTACTACTTTTTGGATGGCTATTCAGGCTACAACCAAATTGCAGTGGATCCTCAAGACCAAGAGAAAACAGCATTCACATGTCCATCTGGAGTATTTGCTTACAGAAGAATGCCTTTTGGTCTGTGCAACGCACCTGCAACCTTTCAGAGGTGCATGCTCTCTATCTTCTCTGATATGGTAGAGAAGTTCTTGAAAGTCTTCATGGATGACTTCTCAGTATTTGGAGACTCATTCAGCTCCTGTCTTGATCATCTAGCACTTGTCCTGAAAAGGTGGCAAGAGACTAACCTGGTCTTAAACTGGGGAAAATGTCACTTTATAGTGACTGAAGGAATTGTCCTTGGGCACAAAATTTCAAGCAAGGGGATAGAGGTGGATCAAGCCAAGGTAGAGGTAATTGAGAAATTACCACCACCTACCAATGTTAAGGCAATCAGAAGCTTTCTGGGGCATGCTGGATTCAATAGGAGGTTCATAAAGGATTTTTCAAAAATTGCAAAACCTCTAAGCAACCTACTAGCTGCTGACACGCCATTTGTATTTGACACAGAGTGTTTGCAGGCGTTTGAGACCCTGAAAGCCAAGCTGGTCACAGCACCAGTCATCTCTGCACCTGACTGGACATTACCATTCGAATTAATGTGTGATGCCAGTGACCATGCCATTGGTGCAGTGTTGGGACAAAGGCATAACAAGCTTCTGCACGTCATTTACTATGCCATTCGTGTTCTAAATGACGCACATAAGAATTACACAACCACAGAAAAAGAGTTACTTGCAGTGGTTTATGCCATTAACAAGTTTAGATCCTATTTAGTAGGTTCAAAAGTGATTGTGTATACTGACCATGCTGCTCTTAAATATCTACTCACCAAGCAGGATTCAAAACCCAGGCTCATAAGATGGGTGTTGCTTCTGCAAGAGTTTGATATAGAAATAAGAGACAGAAAAGGGATAGAGAACCAGGTAGCTGATCACTTGTCCCGGATAGAACCAGTAGCAGGAGCGTCCCTCCCTCCTACTGAGATCTCTGAGACCTTTCTGGATGAGCAACTTTTTGCCATTCAGGAAGAACCATGGTTTGCAGACATTGCAAATTATAAAGCTGTGAGGTTCATATCCCAGGAGTACAGCAGGTTGCAAAAGAAAAAACTAATTTCTGATGCAAAGTACTACTTATGGGATGAACCATATCTCTTTAAGAGATGCACAGACGGAATGATCCGCAGATGCGTCCCTAGAAAGGAGGCACAGAAGATCCTGTGGCATTGCCATGGATCACAGTATGGAGGACATTTCGGAAGTGAGCGAACAGCCACTAAAGTCCTCCAATGTGGCTTCTATTGGCCTACTCTCTATAGAGATGCCCGAGAGTTTGTGCATAAATGTGACAGTTGCCAAAGAGCTGGTAACTTGCCTCATGGTTATGCCATGCCTCAACAAGGGATCTTAGAGATTGAGTTGTTTGATGTATGGGGTATCGACTTCATGGGTCCTTTCCGACCATCATACTCAAACACTTACATTCTTGTGGCAGTAGACTACGTATCTAAATGGGTGAAGGCAATTGCCACACCCACTAATGATACCAAGACTGTGCTGAAGTTCCTCCAGAAACATATTTTCAGCAGATTTGATGTTCCCAGAGTACTAATCAGTGATGGGGGCACCCATTTTTGCAATAAACAGCTTTACTCTGCTATGGTTCGATATGGAATTAGCCACAAAGTAGCAACTCCGTATCATCCACAGACAAATGGGCAGGCTGAAGTCTCTAATAGAGAACTAAAGAGAATCCTGGAACGGACTGTAATTTTCCGTAGAAAGGATTGGGAAAAGAGCTTGGATGATGCTCTGTGGGCATACAGAACAGCATTCAAGACTCCTATAGGAACCTCTCCATACCAGCTTGTGTATGGCAAGGCCTGTCATCTGCCCGTGGAACTGGAACATAAAGCCTACTGGGCAACCAGATTCCTAAACATGGATGCTAAGTTAGCTGATGAGAAAAGATTGCTCCAGCTAAATGAGCTAGAGGAGTTCAGACTCAATGCTTTTGAAAATGTAAAAATTTATAAGGAAAAAGCAAAAAAGTGGCATGACAAGAAATTGTCATCCAGAGTCTTTGAGCCAGGACAAAAAGTTCTGCTGTTCAACTCTAGGCTCAGATTATTCCCCGGGAAATTAAAATCCCGGTGGAGGGGACCATATGTGATTACAGGAGTGTCACCGTATGGTTATGTTGAGATTCAAGATATTGATTCTGACAAAAAGTTCATTGTTAATGGACAGAGAATCAAACATTATCTTGAAAGCAATTTTGAGCAAGAATGCTCAAAACTTAGGCTTGAATGAAGCTCAGTAAAGGTCCAGCTAAAGACAATAAAGAAGCGCTTGCTGGGAGGCAACCCAGCCATTAGCAAGTTATTTGTTTTAATTAATACTTGTAGAAGTTTGATATACAATTTTCTTCAAAGGTTAATCATCAAAATTGAAGGAATTCACAGAGTTACAGAAGGATTCAGTGCAAAAAGTAGAGAAAATGAGCTTGCTAGCAAGAAAACGCCAGTAAAGGGCATTTTGGGCGTTTAACACCAGTAAATTCTGGGCGTTTAACACCAGTAAAGGTACCATTTTGGGCGTTAAACGCCAGAATGGGTACCATTCTGGGCGTTTAACGCCAGAATTGCAGCATCCTGGGCGTTCAGAAAAACGCCCAGTGATAAAGGGGTTTCTGGCGTTTAACGCCAGCCAGGGTACCTGGCTGGGCGTTAAACACCCACAATGGCCAACAATTGGGCGTTAAACGCCAGAATGGATACCATTCTGGGCGTTTAACGCCAGAAAGGTAGGGGGAGGAGATTTTGTTTCCAACTTCAAATTTTTTTCAAATTTTCATTTTTTGACCCATACTTTTCTGCATAAACATGTTTCAAACTTTCATCATTCACCCTCAATATTCAAAAATTCAAACATTTTCTAAATCTCTTTTCAATTTTCTTTCAAATCCTTCCCAAATCTTTTCAAAAACTCAATTATCCTCTTAATTTCTTTCCAAATCTTTTTCAACTCATCATATCATCTCTTATTTCTTAGATGCATAACCAAATTTTCAAATTTAACATCTTTATATCTTTTTCAATTACAAATCTCATCTTTTTTTTCATATCATGATTTTATTTTTCCATCAATCATATCCCTATGTCATATCTCTTTCAAATTTTTCGAAATCCCTCCCCTCTTCCTATAAATGTACATTCGGCCACCCCCTCCTCTCCACCATTCGAATTTGGCTCTTCTTCCCTCTCTCTCTCCTTTCCTTTCTTTTGCTTGAGGGCAAGCAAACCTCTAAGTTTGGTGTGTTTTCCGTGATCACTGAGATAAGACTCATCAAAATCATGGCACCTAAGGGAAAACAAACCAAATTAAGAGGCAAGAAAGAGAATACTCCAAAGAGTCTTTGGAATCAATAGAGGTTCCTAACCAAAGAACATGCAGACCATTACTACAAAATAATGGGTTTGAGGTCAGTGATCCCGGAAGTTAAGTTCAATTTGAAAGAAGATGAATATCCGAAGATCCAAGAGCAAATTCGAAACAGAGGATGGGAAATTCTGACCAATCCTGAGACAAAGGTTGGAAGAAATATAGTTCAGGAATTATACTTAAATCTGTGGCTGACAGATAAGCAGAGAATAACTGGAACCGCCTTTCACACCTACCGAACTATGGTCAGAGGGAGGCTTATTTACTTCCATCTAGACAAAATAAGAGAGGTCTTCAAACTGCCTCAACTACAAGATGATCCAGAATCCTTTAATAGGAGAATGGTGAGAGTAGATAAGGGGTTGGATCAAGTTCTAGAGGACATATGCCTCCCTGGAACTAAGTGGATAACCAATTCAAAAGGTGTCCCAAACCAACTCAAGAGGGGAGATCCCAAACCAGTTGCAAGAGGCTGGTTGGACTTCATTGGGCGTTCTATATTGCCCACTAGCAACCGCTCTGAGGTCACTGTCAAAAGAGCAGTGATGATTCATTGTATTATGCTTGGAAAAGAAGTGGAGATTCATTATCTGATTTTTTGTGAGATTTACACAATTGCAAACAAGAACTCCACTGAAGCCAAACTGGCCTACCCAAGCTTGATTTCTCTGCTATGTAAAGATGCTGGGGTGAGGATGGGAGTAGATGAATTCATCCCAATCGAACACCCAATCACCAAGAAGTCAATGGAAGGACAAGTGCAAGACAACTCCATCAAAAGGAGGGCGCAGGAGTTCCTCCCAGAAATTCCTGAAATTGACTACTGGACCCGCCTAGAAGCATCTGTTACCAAGATGCAAGAAGCTATGGAACAACTTAAGGAAGAACAGCAGAATCAGAACTGCATGCTCTGCAAACTGCTGAAGGAACAGGAGAAGCAGGAGCGTGAGCTACAGGAGCTGAAGCGCCAGAAGCTCTCCCTTGAAAGACCAAGCAACCCACAGATTGAGGGAGCATCCACTTCTCAAAATCAAGGTTGTTGAGTCCTAACTCTGTGATAACCTTTATTATTAAGAGTCTATTTTAAGAGTCATTTATTTTTCTGCTTTTAATTTTCTGTCTTCTATTATTATGGGTCTGCTCTTATATTTATTTTTTAGTCTTATTTTTATTCCATAATCAATAAAAATTTAAAGTTTATGTCTTAAAGCTATGAATGTCCTATGAATCCATCACCTTTCTTAAATAAAAAATATTTTTAATTGAAAAAGAAAAAGAAGTACATGAATTTCGAATTTTAAAACAGTTTAGTTATTTTGATGTGGTGGCAATACTATTGTTTTTCTGAATGAATGCTTGAACAGTGCATATTTTTGAATTTGATTGTTTATGAATGTTAAAATTGTTGGCTCTTGAAAGAATGATGGGAAAAGGAGAAATGTTATCTGATAATCTGAAAAATCATAAAGTTGATTCTTGAAGCAAAAAAAAAGCAGTGAATAGAAAGCTTGCAGAAAAAAAAAGAGGCGAAAAAAAAGAGAAAAGAAAAAGAAAGAAAAAGAAAAAGCAAGCAGAAAAGCCAATAGCCCTTTAAACCAAAAGGCAAGGGTAAAATAAAAAAAGGATCCAAGGCTTTGAGCATCAGTGGATAGGAGGGCCCACAGGAATAAAATCCTGGCCTAAGCGGCTAAACCAAGCTGTCCCTAACCATGTGCTTGTGGCGTGAAGGTGTCAAGTGAAAACTTGAGACTGAGCGGTTAAAGTCATGCTCCAAAGCAAAAAGAGTGTACTTAAGAGCTCTGGACACCTCTAATTGGGGACTCTAGCAAAGCTGAGTCACAATCTGAAAGGGTTCACCCAGTTATGTGTCTGTGGCATTTATGTATCCAGTGGTAATACTGGAAAACAAAATGCTTTGGGTCACGGCCAAGACTCATAAAGTAGCTGTGTTCAAGAATCAACATACTTAACTAGGAGAATCAATAACACTATCTGGATTCTGAATTCCTATAGAAGCCAATCATTCTGAACTTCAAAGGATAAAGTGAGATGCCAAAACTGTTCAGAGGCAAAAAGCTAAAAGCCCCGCTCATCTAATTAATACTGATCTTCATAGGTGTTTTTGGAATTCATTGTATATTCTCTTCTTTTTATCCTATTTGATTTTCAGTTGCTTGGGGACAAGCAACAATTTAAGTTTGGTGTTGTGATTAGCAGATAATTTATACGCTTTTTGGCACTGTTTTTAGTATGTTTTTAGTATATTTTAGTTAGTTTTTATTATATTTTTATTAGTTTTTATTTAAAATTCACTTTTCTGGACTTTACTATGAGTTTGTGTGTTTTTCTGTGATTTCAGGTATTTTCTGACTGAAATTGAGGAATCTGAGCAAAAATCTGATTCAGAGGCTGAAAAAGGACTGCAGATGCTGTTGGATTCTGACCTCTCTGCACTCGAAGTGGATTTTCTGGAGCTACAGAAGCCCAATTGGCGCGCTCTTAATTGCGTTGGAAAGTAAACATCCTGGGCTTTCCAGCAATATATAATAGTTCATACTTTGCCCAAGATTTGATGGCCCAAATCGGCGTTCCAAGTCAGCTCAAGAATTCTAGCGTTTAACTCCAGAACTGGCACAAAAGCTGGAGTTAAACGCCCAAACTGGCACAAAAGCTGGCGTTTAACTCCAAGAAAAGTCTATACACATGAAAGCTTCAATGCTCAGCCCAAGCACACACCAAGTGGGCCCCGAAAGTGGATTTTTACACTAAACACCCTAGCTTACTCATTTTTCTGTAACCCTAGGTCACTAGTTTACTATAAAAACTACTTTTAGTGATTCATTTTGTACCTCATGACATTTTACACGTTTCATATTGTATCTTCTACGGCATGAGTCTCTAAACCCCATTGTTAGGGTGAGGAGCTCTGCTGTTCTTCATGAATTAATGCAATTACTACTGTTTTCCATTCTATCACGCTTGCTTCAATTCTAAGATATTCATTCGCACTTCAACCTGATGAATGTGATGATCCATGACACTCATCATCATTCTCACCTATGAACACGTGCCTGACAACCACCTCCGTTCTACCTTAGATTGAATGCATATCTCTTAGCCTCATGATTCAGATCAGAGTCTTCGTGGTATAAGCTAGAATTATTGGCGGCCATTCCTGAGATCTGGAACGTCTAAACCTTGTCTGTGGTATTCTGAGTAGGATCTGGGAAGGGATGACTGTGATGAGCTTCAAACTCGCGAGTGTTGGGCGTAGTGACAGACGCAAAAGGATCAATGGATCCTATTCCGACATGATCGAGAACCGACAGATGATTAGCCGTGCGGTGACAACGCATTTGGAACATTTTCACTGAGAGGACGGGAAGTAGCCATTGACAACGGTGATGCCCAACATAAAGCTTGCCATGGAAGGAGCCTTGCGTGCATGAAGAAGAAGATAGTAGGAAAGCAGAGATTCAGAAGACAAAGCATCTCCAAAGCCTCAACCTGTTCTTCATTACTGCATAACAAGTATTTATTTCATGTTCTTTTACTTTTTACAATTAAATCTGAGAATTATTGATATCCTGACTAAGAGTTATAAGATAACCATAGCTTGCTTCAAGCCGACAATCTCCGTGGGATCAACCCTTACTCACGTAAGGTATTACTTGGACGACCCAGTGCACTTGCTGGTTAGTTGTGCAGAGTTGCAAAAGTGTGATTGTAATTTCGTGCACCAATTTCTAAACAAAAACCATAAACAAGGGTAGGTATTCTAAATCTACCTAACTTACTCAATTTCGATCCACACCTATCACCAAACCATTTCTCCATTTCCTCCATCCCTCCATCATCCATAATGCAACAGGAACAAACAACCAAACAAGTTCAAGCACAAGTAATGAACAGATAATACAAGTAGCAAATATACAAGTAGCAGGTGATATATATCAATTAGGCATTCCCAATTAAGACATAGCAAACAAAGCACACATATGCATATGATGAATGTCTATCCTACTGGCCGTGAGCTCACGTGTCGGTTATTTTGCCAGAACCCGACACATCTGGTAGCTAACCCAAACATTGGTCTCTAGGTTGCGCATCTCTAGGAGGATCATAAACGAAGGAGAGTGCCTTTCCACATCGAAGGAGTGTGCCTTTCCACCTTCTCCTGGAGGATATACGAAGGAGAGTGCCTTTCCACATCGAAGGAGTGTGCCTTTCCACCTTGCAACCAGAGAAGAATGTGGGGAAAATAATACGAAGGAGAGTGCCTTTCCACCTTCCCCACATCTGCATCACGACAAGAGAGGGAACTTCCGTCCTCAACTTGCCATATCGACCATTTCGGCCACACACAGTCATTCCTAAATCTCATCAGTTATCATCATCATTTCCTTACATTCGTTCTTTATAGCCATAACAACATGTATTCATTTAGCTTTCACATCATTCTCTTATAATTCATCACATTTACCCTTTCCGAGTCCCGACCAATCCATTTATCAAACTCTTCTCAACCACTTTAATATCGAATAATCTTAAAATCAACCCAACTCTAACATTAAATCAATCACATCACACGAAGATTAAACTTTAACTTCTCGAATCCATGACTATCACTAAGACATCCTCGACACTCTATTTTCTTTTCTGTTTTTAATATAACAAATGAACTCGAAATTGTGCAAACTTTATGTTCAGGCGTTCATCTTGAAATAAGATTTCTAACAAACTAAAGATCATAATTTTCTGATTTCTCTAGCCTCAAGAATAAAAGAAAAATCGTGACTGCTCTGCAGTGCATAAAACCAAAAAAATAGCAGCAGCATGTGATATTCAAAATTCAATATAAAATCCAAGTTAAATCCAATGACTTTAAAAATTAATTTAGTTAAACTTTACTCATCCAGGTTTCTTTCTCAATTGGTTTTGAGTTAATACCATTTTTAATGAAGAAGTTACATTACCTGGAAGTTAAGTAAAAATGAGTCAAAATCTGTTTTAGAAACCAACAAGCTTAGTACCTTTCAATTTGAATAACTTTTATTACAAAACTCCAATTAAGCTAAATTTTGGTTTGGGAACTCCTAGCTCATCCAGGAACAAGTGTGTATTGGTTGAAACCCAATTGCTATTCAATTCTAAGAGTTACAAGCATTGGAAGTTGGTGCATAACTTGCTGAAATCTGTTTCTTTTCAGCTTTGACCATCAATATTAAAAAATTCACAACTCCCAATCCTCAACTCTTAAAATTCTGAGGTTTTAGATCAATAAAGAAAGTTAATCAAATTTTATAAAAAAATTAGTTTTGCTCCAAAACTAAACTCGTAGAAGTTGTAGCAAGACAAACAAGTTGCTGCCCTGTTTGACCTTTTCTGCTGCTGGACAGATTTAATAACCTAACTTTAAAAATTTGCCATAAATTGTATATTTAACAAAAAGGTCCCAAATTTTCCAGTTTAGTTCCTTATATTCCCAAGTTTAGCCCAAACTTAGTCTCATACAATTCCGATCATTACATAATTAGTTACAGCATATGCAATACCACCACAACACAACTCTACATTCTTATTAACAAATACCAATCATAATCCATCATAAATAAATATAAGAGCACACCATTAATAACTTTCACACCTCATAATTCTAATATATATCCACCAACAAATCTATTCTGACAACATTACAAGGCTAATCATTAAATACAACAAACAATTCAACTTATCCTATGGTTCCTCTAACCTAAGTTTTCACAACACCGTAAATATTAAACGCGCAAAACATAAACCATACCTTGGTCAATCACTTAATTCACCCAAGGCAGCCTCTCAACACAAAATTACAGCCCCTCCAAGCTCAAGTAAAACAGCCACAAACTAAGCTTTGATCACCAACAAGCCTCCAAATATTCTCAATTAAATTCCAATGCATATATACCCACTTAATCTACACCTAATACATACATACATATATATATATATATATATATAAAAGATTAAGCTAGGGTTAGGGTATCTTTACCATACCCATATACTCAATAGCTTAAACCCATAAGTCCCGGAAGCTAACTTGAACCTAGAACACAAGAATTGAACAATTTTTAACTTAATTGTTCATGAATTTCCGAAATTAGGGGAATCTGGCTGAGAAGAAAATAATGAGTTACCTACCAAATTGTTTCATGGATTTCGTAGAGCTCGTCACGGCGAACGTGTAGTCGCAAACGGTTTGTCAATCGGAACTCCGGATCAAAAGTTATTGAGAGGTGAAGTTTGAGTGAGGGTTAGGGAGCTCTCTTCCTCCCCCAACCTGTTTGGCGTGTTTGATGCAGAATGGGGAAGAAGAGCTTCTGTCCCCTTTTTAGGTATGGGTCCAGTTGGATCCACGGGTCCGATTTGGACCCCGGTTTAATCGGTTCGGTCTTTTCGGTCTAATTTTGGGCCAAATTTTCGAAATTGATATCAAAATTCTCGTTTTAATGAGATCTATCCTATTTTGATATTATTTTTGCATTTTTAACTTTTCTAATTAAAATATAATTTATTAACTAATTGTTTACCGTTTTTAGTGGGGTTTACAAAGAGGCTTGGGTTGAAGATCACTGAAAAGAATGGTTAGTTCAAACCCATGAATACCAAGGGTGAACCCCTTAAGGGAGTAGCAAATGGGGTTGAGATTACTCTTGGTTCTTGGAAGGGCTTTGTGAATTTCTCAGTAGCACCCATGGACAATTTCAATATAGCCATCAGGCATGATTTGCAAAGGAAGGCAAATATAATACCTATGTCATACTATGACATAGTATGTGTCATGGAGAAAGGGTCTCCATGCATGGTCCCTACAGTCTCTAAAGTTGGGGGACCACCGATACTCTCTGCTCTGCAACTCGAGAAAAGGTTTAAGAAAGGAGAGATTACATATTTGGCTCTATTACAAGAGGAGTCGACATCTGAAAAAGAAGACGTTCCTCCCGAAATCAAGGAAGTCCTTGAAGAAAATAATGATGTGATACCTCTCGAGTTACCAAAATAACTACCACCTAGGAGGAAGGTGGACCACAAGATTGAATTGGAGTCAGGAGCAAAGTCACCTGCCTCAACACCTTATATGATGGCACCGCCAGAACTTGAGGAGTTGAAGAAGCAACTCAAGGATTTGCTAGATGCTGGATTTATCCGTCCATCGAAGGCACCATATGGCGCACCAGTCTTGTTCCAAAAGAAGAATGATAGTTCGTTGAGACTATGCATCGACTATCGAGCACTTAACAAGATCTTGCGAGAGAATAACCTATATGTGAAGAAGGAAAAGTGTTCCTTTGCAAGGGATGAAGTCCACTTCTTGGGACATATCATTAAAGATGGAACTCTTTGCATGGATCAAGAAAAGGTGAAGGCTATCAAAGAATGGGAGCCGCCAAACAAGGTATCTGAAATTGAGGTCATTTCTTGGGTTGGCTAATTACTATCGGAGGTTTATCAAGGGATACTCTGCCAAGGCTGCACTGTTAACTGATCTTCTCAAGAAGAATCACTCTTGAGAATGGTTAAAGGAGTGTCAAAAGGCCTTTGATGAGTTGAAGGCTGCTATCACAGAAGGACCAGTACTAGCACTACCCGACTACTCAAAAGTATTTGAAGTCCACACTGATGCTTCTGACTACGCTATTGGAGGAGTTCTGATGCAAGAAGGACATCTGATTGCCTTTGAGAGTCGCAAGTTGAATGATACAGAGAGGTGATACACTGTCCAAGAGAAGGAGATGACCGCAGTAGTGCATTGTCTGAGAACTTGGCGTCACTACTAGCTTGGTTCACACTTCATCGTCAAGACAGACAATGTAGCTACAAGCTACTTCCAAACTCAGAAGAAGTTAAGCCCCAAACAAGCTAGGTGGCAAGATTTTTTAGCTGAGTTTGATTTCAAATTTGAATACAAGTCAGGCAAGACTAATGTGGTAGCAGATGCGCTGATTCGCAAGGCTGAGTTGGCGACCATTTCTATGGTTGAAGGAGATATTGTGCATACCATAAAGGAAGGGTTGCATCACGATCCATTAACCACGAAGTTGGTAGAGTTGGCTAGAGAAGGTAAGACCAAAAGATTTTGGCTATAAAACGACATTCTCTACACTAAAGGGAGAAGACTATACGTCCCTAAATGGGAAAATATTAGAAGAAAATTAGTGAGAGAATGCCACGTCACCAAGTGGGCTGGTCACCAAGTTGGCACTCATTGAATCTTCTTATTATTGGCCTCAAATGAGAGATGAAGTGGAGAGCTATGTGAAGACTTGTCTTGTGTGCCAACAAGATAAGATTGAAAACAAGACACCAAGCGGGTTGTTGGAACCTCTGCCTCCATCAGAGAGACCGTGAAAAAGTGTCTCTCTAGATTTCATCTCTGCCTTACCAAAGTCCGAGGGGTTTGGATCTATTCTCGTGGTAGTAGATCGATTTTTGAAGTACGCTACTTTTATACCTGCCCCTACTGACTGCACTGCAGAGGAAGCAGCACGACTATTCTTCAAGAATGTGGTGAAGTACTGGGGATAAGAACATCATTAGTGATCGAGATCCACGCTTCACAGGACGACTATGGACAGAGTTGTTCAAACTCTTTGTGTCGGAGCTTCATTTTTCAACAAGCTTCCATCCTCAAATCGATGGGCAGACTAAGAGAGTGAATGCCTTACTCGAGTATTACTTGAAGCATTTTGTAAGTGCTAATCAGAAGAACTGGACAAAACTCCTCGACATTGCTCAGTTCTCATACAATTTGCAACGGAGCGAGTCCACAGGGAAGAGTCCGTTTGAGATTGTGACTGGACAACAGCTACTTACACCTCACTCTCTTTCTTCCTCTTACTCTGGGAAGAGCCCTAGAGCTTATCATATGATTAAGTCATGGGAAGAACAAGCAGATGCCACTCGTTCTTACCTCGACAAAGCTGCAAAGAGGATGAAGAAATGGGCAGATAAGAAGAGGAGGCATGCAAGCTATCAAGTGGGAGACAAGGTAATGATCAAACTTCTTCCACAACAATTCAAAGCCTTTCGTAAGATTCATAAGGGTTTAATCCGCAAATACGAAGGGCCATTTGAGATCATTGGACGTGTTGGGGAGGTTGCTTACAAAGTACAACTCCCTCCCTCTATGAAGATCCACCCGGTCTTCCATGTGAGTATGATTAAACCATATCATGAAGATCAAGATGAAACAAGTAGAGGTGACTCAAGTCGTGCTCCACCTGTGGTGATTAGATCCTTTGATAAAAAAATCGAAGAGATCTTAGCTAATCGCATCGTGCGACGAAGATGAGTACCACCAGGTATCCAATATTTGATCAAGTGAAAAGGGCTCCCGATAACTAAAGCTAGTTGGGAAGCTCGTGAAGATCTGTGGAAATTCCAAGAATACCTGGAGCGCTATCATGAACAGAACGCAACGAGGACATTTGCGCATTAGGTGGGGGAGAATGTCACGGTAAATTTTAGAAGGTTAGATTTAACAGTGTTTGTATAATTTTCTGAAGTGTTTGATAATGCTCTAGATGGTTCCGAAACATTCTAGAATGTCCTAGAAGGTCCCGGAATACTCTAGAAGGTTCTAGAAGACTCTGGAAGGTCATAGAGTATTCTAGAAGAGTGATGTATATAGGAGTATGAAGAGTAGTATGGAAGAATCTAGAAGTATTTAGAAAATTGTAGTATGATAGATATTTGTAATGAAGGTTCTAGATAATTAATGTAGACCGTTTATTAGATTTAATCCTAACCATCCATTAAGGAGGTGGATGGCTATAAATAGGAGGTGAGAGTTAGTGTGAGTTGTGTGTGAATCATTTGTAACAAACACTTGAGTAATAAAGTGTTCCTTCCACCAAAGTTTCCTTTCTCTTGTGTTCTCTTGTATTCTTAGCTTTCTTACTAAGTATTGAGGGTTAGGCTGACTTGGTCTTAGCTCAAGAGGTTGAGTAAATTCGAGTGCTGGCACAGTAGCATTGGAGTGTGTCCAAGACCGTGACAATAGGATGAAAAAGAAGAATAAAGAGAGAAAAAAATATTGCAGAAATAAGAGGGAGGGTCACTGCTGCCTTGCAAGGATTATGGCAGCAGCAACCCTCCTAACCTATGTAAATTCTCTTTTCTGTTATCAAAAAACAAAATCTATATGTTTGTGTGTAAAAAAGATAAATTAACAATGCAATTCTTAAGATTGATCTGAATTAACTCGTTCATAAATTATCAAAATTTGTCTTTGTGAATTATACTATTTGTTTTTCACTCATAAAAAGTGGTGATTTAATAGAAGTGGAAATAAATTAGACCAAGTCGAATTTTTTTCGAGCAAATCTTGCTCATTATAAATATGTAGCCCATACTTGGAGTTATTGTTTGTCATAGGCGTTTTTTTTTTCAAACTCAAACTTGCCTTATTTAAAAGTTTGATAAACTGACTATTTAAAGTTGTGTCTTGTAA
Source organism: Arachis hypogaea (assembly GCF_003086295.3). NCBI lineage: Eukaryota > Viridiplantae > Streptophyta > Magnoliopsida > Fabales > Fabaceae > Arachis > Arachis hypogaea. The sequence continues at coordinate 128,778,188 of NC_092051.1, read as the reverse complement.
ATTATAACTCAAAATTATAAATTTAAAAAGTTCAAATTAACCTTTATACATTTTGAATTTTATAATTCATAATTCATTGATATATTAATCATAGTACCAAAAAAAAGCAACATATAAATCACATATAATACAGTTTTTTAAACTCCGATCCTCCTTTAAAAAAAAAAACTAATATCAAATTGACAACTTATACAATCTTATATCATTAATGCAGCACATATAAAAACACATATAAAATCCTTTTATTTTTCAAAAGATTAAAAACAAAATAAAATAATTGCTACCGCAAAGTATATTTACCAAGATTAAACTTTAAAACATTACATTAAATGAGTCCGTCCAATGAACTTTATGAATATTTTTTAAAGTTTATAATCTAACTTATTTAGCTAACATGTTATATCAAAAAGAGTCCGGTTAAGGAGATAATGCCTTATTTGTACAATGTGTACAATAGACTATATGAGTTACAAAATGAACATCTTCATACTATCTAGAATAACCATCCGAGTACTAGGGATAATAAACATCTTCCCAAAAAATTAAACTGATTTTCGGGTTCACTAAGGATCGAACTCTTGACCTTTCAAATCTAGAGTTCTAATACTATGTCATGATACCACTCATCCCAAAAATTTCAGCTAATAAAAAAAGGTAACACTAATAATTATATCTCTAATACTCATTAAATTTTTATTATACACATTGTACGTACAAATATTTTATTGGCTCATCATACTTTCCCTATAAAAAAACAAACTTATTTAATAAAACGAATCGAATCGAATCCAGCATGAAATAGATTAAGTCACAAGTTTTCGTCAACTAATAATCCAGACCACTTCCATCCCTAATATTCAAGGCTTCAAAATGCTACTCTTCTGATTCACAATAATTTTCTCTGAAGTATATCCCGCATCTATTAAGTTGCCTTGTTTAATTGCTAGCTAGTCTTTAATAATATCGATCAAGTTATATTCTATATCTTTTTCCTAAGCTTTATTTTGTAATAAGCTTTTAATAGGCTTTGAGAAAAAGTGTTAACAATAAGACATGTGACTAAACATGCATGCTTTGTTTAATTTGAAGACAAAGCATTGGAATTATAGATAGTTGGTCATCATAGGAAATAGCCCAAGCCTTTACTGTTACTCTTTGAGAGTGTGAAAGTATATATATACCTATGATACTATATATAATGCTGATAGGTATCTATCCTATATATTGCAACTTTGCAAGTATTGAAGCCAAGTCCTAAACAATAATTGTCTCTCACATGTACTGTCTCACTCTTACACTTTCCCTCTTCTCATAGTTTCCTGTATATATAAATTAAACAATAATGCTTAACATTTTACAATGTCATAGAGACTTTGCTCTTAATGATTTTATTTTGGGGCCTGCTACACATACAAGTAAAAAGGCCGTACAAGTTTTACAAGTTATCAGCCCAAACTTCATTAACACGCGCATTAACTCATTTTGAATGGAGCGTAACTACACGCGCCCCACTCAAACGGTTTCTCTTCGTCTTCTTCTTCTTCTTCTTCTTCTTCTTCTCTTCTTCTTCTTCGTCTTCTTCTTCTTCCTCTTCCTCTTCCTCTTCCTCTTCTTCTTCGTTTTTTTTCCTATTTTCATGGTTTCTGAAATTCTTCTTATTCTTCTTGCTGCACGTTCTTCTTCCTCTTACTCTTCTTCTTCTCCTTTTCTTTCGTTTCTGCACGTTCTTCTTCCTCGTTTTCCTCTTCTTCTTCTTCATTTACGTCTTTTCTCTCTGTTTTCTCATTTTTTTTTTCGATTTTTCATGGTAAAATCGTTTTTGAAGAAGAAGAAGCAGCATAAGATGAGGAGGAGAAAGAGAAAGAGTTCTGAATTATGCATAAGATGTACTTCAACGAATTTTGGGTGTATTTTCTTAAATTCTTTGGGTGTATTTTCAGTAACCCTTTGGGTGTATTTGAGTGATATCTGACTGATATCTATGGGTGTATCTGACTCATATCTATGGGTGTATCTTACTGATATCTATGGGTGTATTTTTCATTTCAGAAAAAATGGCAAGCATTACAGAAATACACCCAAACGATTACATAAAATACACCCAAGAGATTACAGAAATACACCCAAACGATTACATAAAATACACCCAAGAGATTACAGAAATACACCCAAACGGTTATAGGAATTCACCCAAACGATTATAGAAATACACCCAAAAGATTACAGAAAATACACCCAAAGGATTTAAAGAAATACACCCAAAATCATGCATAATTCAGAACTCTTTCTCTTTCTCATCCTCATCTTCTGCTACTTCTTCTTCTTCAAAAACAATTTCAAAGCTTGATGTCAAAAAATAATAGAAATCGAGAATAACGAAGAAAGAAAACAGAGAGAAAAGCACGTAAATGAAGAAGGAGAAAGAGAAGGCAAGAAACAAAAGAAAAGAAGAAGAAGAAGAGGAAGAGGAAGAAGAACGTGCAGCAAGAAGAAGAAGAAGGTGTAATGAAAACGTGCCGTAACAGTATGTGGAGGAACTAACGTCAACGACGAAGAACAAACCATTGAGAAAGGAGGAGAAAAGAACGATCGAAAAAGAAGGAGAAGAAGAAGGGATGTAGCGCGTCGTACGTGGAGCAGCGCGTAATTTGATTTTATTGTTTAATGAACTTGTAAAGCATACAAGCCCTAATGACTTGTATGCAGAGCTTTTCCCTTTTATTAATAACAATGACAGAAAATTTAGTTGAGGATTTCTAATTGAGAAGTTATTTAATCTCCTAGTTCATCAACATTTTTTAATTATCAAATAGAAAAAAATCTACACATTGATTAATTAATAAATTTTCCCTTTTCTTCATTTAGCATTTAAGATGTATGTAATTACTCTATTTTTTTAATCAAATTTGGAATGACTTTAATATAAAAAAAATCTTGTCATAAAAAAAAAAAATCTTACTTAATTTATTCGGAGAGAACAACCGTTATTTTTTAGTTAAAATTTAAAATACAATATAAATATATTTATTCATATATCTTTTTTTATTAGTATAAATTTTTAAGAGAAATAATTTTATAATATATATAATATATATCAAAATTTTTATGATAAAAATATCTAAAATTCGATATTTGTTATTTAAAAAAAGTATAAAGCAAAGAAAAAAAGTTTATGTAAAAAAAATTTATACAAACTCAAAAAAAAAAAAAAAAAACTTTGCTTATAAGAACCTATTAAATATATAATCATTGGTATAGCTTCTCTCTCAATTTAAATTTTTTGTAGAAATAATTTTAGTATCTTTTTCTATACTATTGGATAGATGAAGAAGTATCCTTTTGATGTATCGTTTTCATAGAATATTAAATATATAGTCCAAGTTGTAGTGAGGTCATTGTCATTAGACAAATGGTTAACGAAAAGAAACTATTTTGAGGAGAATGATTAAAAAGATTTTAACATTCCAATAAGGTTAATTCGCATGTTACCAGCAAAAACCTGGACAGTGATGATCATCACTAGTGAGAATCATGCATGCTTGGTTTTTGTAGGAAGGTCCCCTTATAATCAAATCCCTCGAGATCATTCATTACACACTTTAGTTTCACCTCCCAAAATTAAATAAATTTAGTTACATCAAATCACACTTTACTTATGAGAAAAATTCAACTCATTTCAAGTTTCAAGTTTAATTTCTTTGTTAATTCCTTTTGGTTTGGAATTCAAGTTCACTGTTCCTGATTTGATAGATAAAGAATTAAATAAAGAATGTGCTTACGACTTTTACCTGTACAAATTAAAGTTCTAAATTAATTGGTTTCTTTCTTTTTTTTCTTTTACATTAAGAATTTACGCGATGGATTCAAAGTCGGCTAGGGTTCAAGGCATTTTTTTAGACTAATAACAGGTTCTTTTGGGAATTTTCAATACTAAAATGTAGTAGCCATATTATTGGGGAGGGGGTTTAGAAAATAAAATAGATTAAATGAAACAAGTAAAATATCTTTGTTTAATATAAGATTTATTTGTCTAATTTTGTAGTTAACAAAAACATTTATAATATTAATTAGTTCTCAATATAATAAACTAAAACGAGAAATTAGTCTCTATGTTTTAAATTTTCAAATAATTTAATCTTTCAACCATATTATTATTTAAAAAAAAAAACTAAAGATTAATTTTGTCACTTTTTAAAAAACTATAAATTATTTTATCTTTCTATTTTATTAAAAATTAATTTAACTGATATTCTGAAATATCAGAAACGAAATTTTCAAAAACAAAAATTGTTAAGAACCATTTTAAAGCATTACTTGTTTCTATTTCTTTTCTTTTTCCTGTCTTGCCTCTATCAATATTATCTTAACATATTAATGTTTTTCAATTAATAATCAGCAAATATTTCTCTTTCCTTTTGAATTCCTCTTTTAATTCCCTCTCTACACTTGAATCTCTAACTTTTGCTCATCCACTATGGTATTATAGCTAATTGTTTATTAAAAAAAAAGTTAATTTCATAGTGAAATCGAAAATTATTTACAAATTAATTTAATAAAAAAAAACTCTCACATACAAAGAAAACTCCAATCTAATCTTTAATTTATGCGACGAGTATAAATTCTAAATACGATATATTATATATAGATAAAAAATTAATTACTATATATTTATATATAAATATATATTATTTTATAAATTTTTAATAAATATTTTATATTTAACATAATTCTATACAAATAAATTATTTGATAGTTAATTTTATATATACATGTACCATTTGATTCTAAAATTTTGACCCTTTAATTTGTTTATTTGTTACTTTGAAATTTGTATATAAAATACAAAAATGGTGCGCACTAGGCACTATAGCCGCACATGAAGAAAAGGGAAATCCACGAGCATAGATTCTGGTTCAAAGAGGGTGCATGTTTCCCACAAAACGACACCTTCAACATCCCATCCTCCTAATTAATTTCCTAACATGAAAACCACTCCATGACAAGAAATATATTGGAATCTAACGATTATTTTCAATTCGTTTTACTTAATTTATAAGAAACATAAACTTCTATCTCTTCCCCGACATAAGCACTTAAAATATTTGGTTGATGCTCGCTTGTTTATTTGTTTTTTGTTTTTATATATGTATTAGGCGCTAATATATATATATATATATATATATATATATATATATATATATATATATATATATGTAGAAATTCAGGTACAGTCAGCTTTACATGAAGTTGATAACTGAGAGCTATTAGATGATTTGACTAATTTGACTAAATTTTCATCTAACAATTCTTAACTATCAACTTCACGTAAGACTGCTCCTGAGTTTCCACCATATATAAAATCACCTTTGTTTCTTTATTATTCTACGAGCAAAATAACATATTATTTTATATCGAGATAGTTACTTCTATAAAAACATCTTTTATATGAAGATAGTATTACAAATTATTAAATAATTAAATTAAATATATTTAATAAAATATATTAAATTATTTAATAATTTATAATATTATTTTAACATAAAGCCATTCTCATAAAAATAACTATTTTTAAATAAAGTTGTTGCTCCACAGAAAAAGAAATAATTGTATATTTATAATAGTATATGATAATGATCGTAACTATGTTGTTCAATTTTTTTACACTCGCTTGAAACGATACTCTAAATCTCTTTCTTCTTTTAGAATTCATTTAAGTGGTATTTAATTTATTTCAAAGTTAATTAAATAAACATATTTTTCCAAAAATATATTCTTAAAGTACAATATTTTACCTTAGTATTACAAATACACTTGTATGTTTAGTAGTGTAAATTGTTTATAATTATTTTGAATATTTCCAAGAAAAGGATATTATAAATATGCTTGCTTTATGATTAACACAAAATTTGAAAAATTATGATAAGGGGGGGACATAATAGTAATTTTATATAAAAACTAATTTTCATTCCATTAATAATACAAATATACATCATTTGGAATGGGAATAAAATTCTCACATTTATAAGAATATTCTCTAATAAAAACAATTCTCAGAAATTTAAATACCCTTGAAAAAAGCTATTTCGAATTTTTGTGTCCTGCCAAATTGGCTAATCGTCTAACTTAAAATCAAAAGAGAATATTCTCTTATTAGTTATACATCATGAAGAATAATAACATTCCTTTGTATGTAAATATATTTCATGAGAAAGAATATAGTAGATATTATCTACTAAGTCTAATAATAACTTATCTATAACCCTAGATAGTAAATGCTAATTAAACACTTGCACTCCTTTCTTCTGTTTAAGCTAGAGCCTATACAACAAAAACTTAAAAGAATATCGTTTTTTAATAGGCTGGTTCTACCGTGGTGAAAGTATATTTGAATCTTAGTTGTCTAAATAGAATCTTTTATTTTAACCATTAAAAATAATAATGAATGATTTAGATTAAATTATTATTATATATTAAAAATTATAATAATATAAATAAATTATTCAATATTTATAAAATTTTGATTTTACTTTTTTATTCTTTTTTCTCAATTTGTTTTCTCTTTGTTCTATCATCCACTTTGCTATCTTTCTCTTTTCTCTAATTAATGTGAAATTTGAAGCAAAAATAAAAGCTCCTATAAAAAACAACACCCATCACCTACTTATCATGGGTATGAAGCATTCATAACATTCTTGACCAAGTGAATTCGTCGTTTATTGAGGTTTAGTCTAGAACACAACATATTGAATCTGTGAAGTGACAACTAGTAAGGCATTGAAGTTGTATATTAATTACTATTTAATAAGGCACAACCCAGTCATCAAAGATCAGTTCAGTTTGGTGTTAAACATTGTATAGAAATTAATTATTACTTTTTATTACTGTTTTTATCTCAAACCAGTTTATAAAATCTATGATTGTGGAGCGTTGGAATTGAGCGAAAAAACTTTGTCCTAAGTCTTAACAATATAAAACGGAAAAAACAATAATTAGTAATAATATTGTTAATAATGTTAGTTGTAACTTGTAAGTATACTGTGGTTATTGCTATTGTTAGAAAGAAAAATAAAGATACAGCAAGTGATGGTGGTTATTATAAAGAAAAATAAGAGGAAGAAGATGATGGTACTTAAGTAATTTACTATGTTATTTTTTAATTTTTTTTATTTAAATCACAAAGATTCTTAATATACTTTTTTCCACCTAAAACAAAGCCTTCTTTAATATAAAAACCTTCAAATAGAGCTAAAAGTGAGTAAAGGCTATTTATATCACTCAAGCTCAATTTACAAAAATTGAATTCCGTTCACAGTTCAACTTTTTAACAATTAAATTTATTTATATAACTCAAGTCTGATTTACTAAAAATTTGTGATTTAGTTCTAATTATGAACGGAATCAAATAATATAAATATAATTTATAATAATTTTATATAAATATAATATATTATAATATATATAAAAAATTATCAATTATATATATTATTCATTTGTTAATTATATATAGCTTATACCCTCTATTAAAATTATATATAAAAAAATAACTATAGATTTTTATCAAAACATTAATATATAAATAATTTTTTTTCTATCATAAATAATTTAGTTAAACTAATCACATTCTAGTTCATGATCATTTATCCTATTATATAGAGATTAAAATTTAATTATAACAAAAATTAAAAAACAATACACAAACTCAAATTCAAGTTCAATCTTATTAACTCACGGAAACTATTCTAAGCGGATGTATTCTTGGAAGAGTACTCTTCTAATTGTATTGAATAATTCTAAGTAACTGAACATGAAAGAATAATTAATAGACAGAGAAAAAAATCCCTAATGTTTGTAGAGATAATAACAATAATGATGAGGACTTGTATATAAATTTGAGCAAAGTGTCAATTACCCAGCTGGGACAAATTTGTCTCGTGAGTTGTGATTATTCTCATCAATATTCTAAATGCTAACACTATTATCATTGTAATGATTCTATTTTTGGAGTTCCGTGTTGTTGTGCAACAATGCAAGAACCAAATTCTCTTTTTGTTACATGCATGGTAAATCACATTTTTCTCATGCAGCCTAACCTGGTAATTTTAAGTTTCTGATTGTGGAAGCCTCTATTCTAATTAATTAATTAGATTGAGTGTGTATGTCTAAATAGGGATGGGAAAAGGTCATGATTGGGTACACAAATTACAATTTATTTAAGAATCTCACTTAATTAATGATCTCTACACCAACAAAGTATATGACATTTTTTATCCAAAAAAAGAAAATCAATATAATATATTTAAAGACGTTTTAAAACTTCATTTCATTAATTATTATTTAAATCTAATAAGCATTTACTTTAATTGAAAGAAATTCATGAAAAGTAGACCAAACACTTTAAATAGCCTTTAAGTTAGCAATTTCTTAATAAAAAGTTAAAAAAAAAAAAACTTTTGGAGTCATTAATTTTTAATATTTTTTATTATTATTTAACCAGTTTAAACACTAAATTTTTTTTAATAAATAAATTTTATTAATTTATGTGTATAAATTTTAAAAATATGAATACAAATTATATTGATGTGTGTAAAATTCTGATAAATATATGTGTAAATTATATATTTTTTATATATAAAATATTTATAAATATAAATATAAATTATTACTGGTCAAATATTGACAAAAATAATAATATTTATTAACACTATAACATTGTTCAAAGTAAAAATATATCTTTAGCAGTTGGTTGTCTCCTAAATATCTCATTTATAAGTTTCAGATGTATAATTATCATCCCTCCTGGCCTTCAAATATTTCTTAAAAATAATTTTTAACCTAATAAATCTCTTCAACAAATTTGTTGCTTTAATTTTAAAAATTATAATATCAGGTTACAGCTCATTTTTTATTGAGCGCAAGTAATCAGGGAAAAAAAAAGGAAGAGAAGAAAAAGTACGGAGTGTGATTGTGTGAATATAACCCACCTAAGCACATCTATATATTTATGCGTTTATCGAGTTAATGGGTGAGTTCAATGCCTCTTTTAACATTGGAATTAGTTCAATTATACAATATATGACTTGTACACATATCAATACTGAAAAAATTCTGGATTCACGGGTTAGTTTAGTCATCCATTTAAATAAATGTTGTAGTTTAAATTTCTTTATATATATATATACTAATTTATTGATTAATAATAAATTTTTAAATAAAATTTTAATTGGTAAAAATTTAATTCTTAACCTACCAAATTAAAAGAGATAATATGAGAAACTAACATATCTTCCGAAAGATATTTTTTGAAAATACTTAAATAGCCAAAAATTTTGACAGAATTTTTATTTGATAACAGTGTGACATAATTATTGATAACCCTAATGAAATATGAGATGACTAATTAATTATACCACTTTTTTTTAATCAAATGTTGAATATTATCTTTCCTCTCAATTCTTTTTATGTTAATATATAGTACTTTTTAGAATATATATTGTACTAAATAACTTGTCCTTCGTAGCCTCGGAATTGATATTTTCTTCTTTTAAGGTTAGTTTGATTTGGATTAAAAATAAGAGTGAAAAATATGTAATAGTTTATATTTTGATATTTACTCTGTATGTTATAGTATAAATTTTTTAAAATATCATTTTTATTCATTATAACACATTAAGAGGGAAAATATAGAATTGTGAATATTCACACACAAAAAAGTTGGGCTCATTACTTGTGTAGTCTTTTTATGTATGTTTTGTAAACTCAATACGTGAAATATCTAGCTAGCTAGCTAGTTGTGAGATGTTTGGATAATAATATAATTTAATGAAATTTTAATTTCAAACTTTATTATTACCAAAAAAATCTATCATGTGCTTATTTAGGACGAGTTCAAAATAAATACATTAGTAACACTATTTTTCTTTTTCTTTTGAAGCTAATATTTTAATAAAGCATTGACTATGACTATCATATTTTGCGGATGTGGGACATTGCAAAGATGCTTTTGGACACAAACAACTACATGCCCTTGAAGAAGACAAAAGTATCCATTATGAGACACTAACCCTAAAATAATGAACAGGGTCAAAAATATTTCATGTCCAAATCCCTATGGAACTACTGCTATCATTTATCCTTTTTTTCATCAACTTGGGTAGGCAAAAAGCAGAATAAATTAAAATTAAATAAAAAAGTTTATCGTCTGTCTCTCTTTCAAGTCTTCCTAGGTTCTTTGACCTATCTATATGGAGGATCTTGGACAAATAGTTTCATCAGCCATATGGAAGTCACCTTAATTTGATCGATTTCCTTTCTCATTGTATAATGTTTCTAATTCAAATTAAAAGTTGATAATCATCGCCAAACAAAGGAACCATAAAAAATTAGTGTGTACACGTATGCACTAACTAACCTACATCAGTCAATATACTTGGTTCCATTGAAGCGCGAAACTTTAATTATTTTAGAGTAAATTATATATAATCTCATCTAGAGCATTTTATCCGTGTAATTATAACAATGAAAAACTTGACATATATATATTCGAACATAAAAAGTTTAAGTACAACATCTTCACCCACCAGGATCAGCTCTCCATTTACCTTTTATTATAACAAAAATCACTTTTAATGATAAATTTTTAGAATCAATGGCATAATTGTTATTATTATTAAACCATTTTTTTATCTTACTCCATGATAATAATAAAGAAGTTTCACGACTCACAAATTCAGCCTAATAGAATACATAAATTTAGTTTTAATTTTAGCCTTTATCATTTTATCTTATTTTTATGTTACATTCTTATCTTATCTTTACTTTTATCTTTCGTAGATAACACTCTATATATATTTAGTTTTACTTTTATAATTCAATCAATCAAGAAATACATAACAAAGCATTCTTTATCTTTGCGTACTCTTTATATACTCTTTCAATTTTGTTAATTATATATCTTTTTTAATTTATATTTTGCGATAATTATATATTTATTGTTGTTACTATATGTTATAATGGCTATTATATATATTTTTGTGATCATTAAAAAAGTCTTTATCAATTATATAATTGCCACTAAGATCTTTTAGTGACAAAACATAAAATATTTAATGTCTAATTGGTACTAAATATATTAGTGACTATTTTATTGCTGTTAAAAATAAAATTGAAAAGTATCACAAGCTGGTGATTCAAGCGAAGAGCAGAAACTGAGTGAGAAGATGAGCAGAGAGATTAAAGGAGAATTGTAATTATTGGAAAATTGTAATTATTGCATTACTACTGAAGGTAATACATGTATGAATATATATATATATATATATATAGGAGAGTGTAGGCAAGGATGGTGAGTTAGTTACACTCTGCCACCTCAGCACAACAAAAATAAAAGATAATAACAGAAAAGGAGAAGTGTGCAAAACTGATTTCACTAACTGAATTTTGAACTCTTAGCTTTTTTGCATAAGTTTCACGTGTTTTCATTGTTTCCTCTATCATGGCCCCCGGAAACTTAAGGGTTGTGCCACCTGAATTGAGCTGGAACATGACTCACTTGAATGGTTCTGTTTGTGACATAATTCCTGACAAAATGTAAGTCAATTTCAAAGTGTTTTATCTTGAATGCAGGATAGAATTTATTGCTAAAAGCACAACAATTTGATTATCGCAATATGTCATGGGAGTTTCCTGAACATGTCACTTCAATTCTCCTATTACTGCCAAAAAATGGGGTTTAGCCATCAAATTTTAACTACCAACCAACGCTAAATGGTGATAAAAATAAATGAGCGTGTCCTTATTTATCAGGAAACATTGTTATAGTGGCTAAAATTTAACCTTTTGTCACAAATAATATTGTTCGTAGTTGTACTTCCTACTTACATGAATGCGCCATGATTATCCTGTCTTGAGTAAATTAATTTTTCAAATAAATTTATTAATGTATAGTATCATTTTTTTAAATATTCTGACATTAACACATATTTATGAAATTAAAGCTAAAAATATAAAAAATAAATTTAGATAAAATAAAAAATTATAAAAATAAAGATAATATTATAATATTTGAGTTAATTATAAAAATAAAATTTATTTAACTAAAATAATATAATTTAAATAGATAATAAAAAGTTCAATAATTTTTAAGTATAAAAAAATTTCAGTTTTTATTAAAAATAAATTATTTTATCATTTTTTGAATTAAAAAAAATGAGGATAAGTTAAAAAAATTTAGTTTTTGTTTACATGGTTTAGTACTCACTATATATTTTTGTGAGTACTGTATTCTTATTATATGTACTTGTTCAGCCGCTTTTCTATTATTTTTAAGAAATTAATTTTAATTTTTTTGTTAATATATTATTCATTTTTTAAATTTATTTGATAAGTATTCTTTTATTTTAATATTAACGTGATCTTATTTATATCATATTTTGTTAAAATTAAAATTATATTAATAACTATTATTGTCTCGTCACTATTAACCTTGTTTTATTTCCTTTCCTTGTTTTCTTCTTCTATTAACCCCAACCGCAATCAATTACCACCATATCATTATAGTAGCTCTCATTTTTATTCATCGCCTTGATCCATAACTATCCATTATATTAACTTTAGAGTTGTTAAAGATTTGTTAAAAAAAATATTTTTTGTTTGATTTAGATATCTAGATGTATAACTATTATTTAAATATTTATTTTTCATACTTACTTGTTAAATCATATTTTATCATTTAAAAAAAATTTAAGATATCAAGCATTCAAAAATTTTGTATAGAATAATTAAATAAAAAATAAAAAAATCTATAAGTTATTTAATTTTTTCAATATATAGAATAATTAAATTTAAATTAATTTAGGTATAATACTTAAATCATTAAGTTGTTATTATGTGTAACAATGAAGATAAAAAATTATAAATATTTATAAATTTATTTATTTCTCAATTTTATTTAATCTAGAGTAGATATAAAAATTTATATTTAAATCATTCTTTTCTTTCGTATAATTTTAATGGCTAAAAAACTTTTATTTCTAATAATTTTATATTCAACATTTCAAATTATCTTTAGTTTTATTATTCTTTTAGAATTTTTAATTTTTGTTTTCATTATTGTTTTTTTTACCATTATCTATCTACATATTTATCATTGGCTCATCCCCATGCTTATATTGACTTGTTCTCTCTTCTTCTCCTTCTATCTTCTCTACAATCGCAATTAGTTATCACCATGTATTAATTCATAATTATTACAATCAAAAGTGAATACTAATTTAAAAATAAAGTAAAAAAAAAAGGTTTTGTAACACTTGTACGAATAATTTACACTCCTATAAATATAATGAAAGAGTAAACTTAACTTTTTCTGTTCCGAATATTTTCTTTATTATTTAATACACACAAAGTCATATATTTTTATTTGTGATAAAAGTTAAATAATATTAGAACTTTTTTGTTTAACAAAATTAAAATAAAGCACAAAAATAAGAATAAAAACTAAAAAAATAAATAGTTTTAGAAAGGGATAATGTCAAATTTTATGTCATTATGTACGAGAACAATGATTTATTTTATTATATTTATTTTTATACCAAATAACAAAAACAAATTAAATTTTATGTTCGTTTTTTGTTACTTGTTTTACTTATCTATAGTTGTTTAAATTAGACTTTATGCTTATTAAGTCATGTTTTCTCCTAACAAAATTTATATTTGTATAGGAGTACATTCATTATATTATAATTTTAATAATTAATGTAAATTTTAAAAAATTAAATAAATTTATATTTATTTTGATTACATTCAAAAGTGAATTATATGTATTCTTATAATCGAGAAATACACTTGACTTCTTCTATAATAAGTAAGTTTTTCAATAATTTAATTTATAAAAAAAATCTCATCTTTTTATTTATCCTAAAAATTAAAATTCATATTAATAGTTTTGAATAACAGAATTAAAATAAGATATAAAAATAAACCTTGAATAAAAAAAATACAAAGTTTTGAATCTAAAAATATAAAATAGTTAAAAGATAAAAAAATTATTTAAATATGATTTTTTTAAGACACTCTATGACTTAGATGAATAAATATTATTTTTAAAATGAATCATGATATATTGATACAAAAATTATTGTGTGTAAATTTTTTTAAAAAATAATAAACCTCTCTCGTTAATAACAATATTGGAACTTAAATTTGAACGCTAATTGATATTATATATTGTGTAGGTACTTAGAGTATTTAGAAAAGTACGTTAATAATTTGAAGAGAAAAATTATTAGTGTAAATTTATTTTTTTTAAAAAAATTATCCTTATTAAACTATTTTACTTTTATTCCTTAAAAACATATCTTAATAAAAATATTTGTAACAATAATTTACATCTAATAAGAATATCTTAATGAGGTTACTGTAAAAAATGAATAGAAATTTTTTTATTTAACGTAATTGACAAAAGAATTTTTTTAATAATAAACCTCTCTTTAAGAGTAATATTGAAAATTAAATTTAGACACTAATTATCATTATATATTGTAGATAAGCATCAAGAGTATATTAAAATAGTATGATAATAATTTAAAGAGAAAAATTATTCTTTGTACATTTAATTAAAAAAGATTACCTTGTTTAAACTATAGTGTAAGTGGAGCCATTTTTATAATCTTACCATTGAGAGTGAGCAATTTTTTTAAGTGAAGCAGTTACATCATTCTGTCGTGGGTTAATGCAGAATTTACAGAACGTGAGTATGTGATTGAGGATGTAGTTTTAGATTATAAAAATAGGGATAAAATAGAAAAAAATATTGGACACCAAACCTTCTGTATTCCCATTATATATTGTTATAGATAATTATCTTTTTAAAAATTATTTTGTGAAATTATAAATTAAATTTTTTATTTATATTATTATTTAATTAGTATATTCTATTAATTAATTATTTTACAATTATTTTTTGTTATAAAAGTTTGCTATTTTATTAAGTAACAAAGAAATTGATTTGTAAAATTTCTTATAACAATTTTATGTGATAATTAATTTGTCTAATGAAATAAAATTTTGGTAACTAATTTAATAATTAAAATTTATTAAATATTTAATTTTTTAGATAAAAATATTTACAAAACTTACTTAATGTATAACCCTTATTATATTGTTTCGTGTATAATAGGTAAATAATTACATGATAGTGCATTGTTTGAATCATTAACTATCAACTGTATGAAATGAGAGATTGTGAGGATCATATATTTATTAAAGTAATTTTTTGGTTATTTATTATTATTATAATAAAATTAAAGATAAAAATATTACAGACTTAAAATTTAAAATTTAAATTTAAATTTAAAATTTTAATCATATTTGACCATTAAAAAAATAAATAAATAACTATTGTATTAAAAAATAATTTAAAGTATATTTAGTAGATAATAAACAATAGGATAGGCCCTTTTAGCAGAACTACGATAACCACAGAATATCAACAACAATAAAAAATTTGCATAAGGTTTGGACGAAATAAGTCTCAACCAATTGTACCTACTAAAAAAGATTATAATGACCATTTAGTTGTGAATTTCAAAGCTATATGAAATTTCAATTTTTTTACCTGATTTTTTTAATTCTAATATTTAGTTTACTTCTTTTATTTAATTTTGTATTCAGTGGTAGATACTTCTACGGGAGAAATCACAACTGGCAAAAGGACGAAAATTTAAGTTTGGCATTTGAAAAATGATAAAAAAATACATTATGGAATTTGATGGGCATGGACAAAGTCGAGATAATGACGCAATTTTATTGGTACGGTTTCTCTGAGTGTAATGGCCAGTAGAGCAACGCAGTAAATTGGAAAGGTCTTTAGTGCTGAAAATGTAGGACGTGTGATAAATTTAGATAAGCTAATTGAAACTTCAGAGAAAAAGCTATGGATATGAAGAAACCAAACTTCAGTTGGCAGTTCTGTACAAATTTTTGTTATCAAAATACAGTGATAAAGTGTCTAGTTTATCCAGTGATATGCCAGACATTTAATTGGTGTATTTAATAAGTAATAATTGAAATTTTAAATATATTTATTCTAAAAGGAATTAGAATTTATTTTATTTATGTTAAAATTTTTCTTATTTCTTATTATATATAAGTTTTGACTTGTATTATTATTATTATTATTATTATTATTATTATTATTATTATTATTATTATTATTATTATTATTATTAGACTGAATCCTTATTAGTATTTTTTTATGAAAAAATGTTAGATATTATATATTTAAAAAGTTTAATTTTTGTTATTAATGTTATATATATAAATATAATTTTAATTTAATAAAATTATTCGATTAGAGTAAATTAGTACAAATTAGCCACGGATTGTATGTGAAAAATAAAGTGAGTTAGCCACGAAAATAGTATGATTAAATAACCCAACGTTAGCCACAAAAAAAAATTGTGGCTGAAAAACCCAGCCTGCACAAATTAGTTACGGATAAAGTGTGGTAGAATTATACATTTCGATTTGATTATTCTTATTTAGCCACGGCATTATGCGTGGACAATGATATACAAATTGTGGCTCTTTGAAGGTCTCCACGATGTTTAAAACTATGGCTAATAACGCTAAAATCGTAGCAAATTGAAAATGCAACCCCCGATTAACCACAAATATTCTTTCGTGGCCAATGTAATGTTGCTACGGTTATCTTAGAGTTAAGCCACGATTTTTTTTGTAGCTAAACCCCTTATTTCTTGTAGTATATTAAGCCTTTGATCCAGATTAATTCTGCTACTAGGTCTGCCAACGCTCTATATTCTGCCTCTATACTCGATCTAGCTACTACTCCTTGTTTCTTTGAGTGCCAGGAGACCAGATTTCTTCCCACATATACACATAATCTACCAATTGATTTCCTCTCACTCGGGTCACCAGCCCAGTCCGAGTCACAGTAAGCTGTTATCTTCATAGATGGATCTTTGTGAAGCTTGAGGCCAAAGGTGACAGTTCCACTTACATAGCGCAGTATCCTTTTGACTAGCTTTCAATGTGATTCTAATGGAGCCTGCATGAATTGAGCTAGTTTGTTTATAATGAAGGCTAGATCAGGCCTGGTTACTGTCAAGTACTGAAGACTTCCTACCACTGATCGATACAGGTGAGGATTGTCAAACTCTGCTCCCCCTATAGCTTGAATTTTTAAGGATGATGGCAATAGTGTTGAACACGATTTGCAGCCATTCATGCCTGCTTTTGCAAGTAAGTCTTTTACAAACTTGCTTTGAGTCATTAGTAGGCCTCCATCATCAGTTCTGGTTACCTGAATCCCCAGGAAATAGTGCAGCTTTCCCATGTCTTTAAGTGCAAAGGCTGAGTTAAGCTTTTGAGTAACTGTTGTGATCACCTCAGTTGAACTCCCAGTTACAATGATGTCATCAACATAGATTAGCACATAGGTAATAGAGGAGATTGTTTGTTGAACGAAAATAGATACATCAGATTTGGTTGGGGAGAAACCGAGCTTCTGAAGGGCTGAGGAAAGCTTGTGGTACCAGGTCCTAGGTGCCTGCTTCAGGCCATAGAGTGCCTTAGTAAGCTTGCACACCAAGATGCTATCACTTGAGACATATCCTGGTGCCTGCTTCATGTAAATGTCCTCTGTGAGCTCCCCATGCAGGATTGCATTATTGACATCCACTTGTTTGATTGACGAATTTCTTGCTAGTGCAATGGAGAGTATAATCCGAGTTGATGTTGGCTTGACTACTGGACTATAGGTCTCAGTAAAATCGAAGCCTGGTCTCTGGAAAAATTCCTGAGCAACAAGACGTGCCTTGTATTTTTGCAAGCTTCCATCAGCATTGCATTTGACTTTATAAACCCATTTGCTGCTTATGGGTTTCCTTCTAGTTGGCAGTGACACTAGTTTCCAAGTGTTGTTCCTTTGCAAAGCCTCAAATTCTGCATGCATAGCCTCTTTTCATTTTGGATTAGGCCTGCTGCACACTTCTAGGTTCCACACTCACATGAAAGGCTTTTGGTTTCAAGGAGCTAGTTTTGCTTCTTGTTACCAAAAGGTGAGAATTGGTTGCTGCATCATGAGGTTCAAAGGATAGAGAGGTTCTTGAAGCTGCTATGTTGCTTTATTGAATTCTGAGTGTGGATCTTTGAAGGGAAAATTATTTTCATCAAACACCACATTTCTAACGATTATTATCTTGCCTGAGCTGGTGAGATACTTGTACCCTTTGTGACTCGTACTATACACAAGTAACACACAGGTTGATGATCTGAATTGGAGCTTATTCTTGTTATAAGGCCTCAAGTGTGGGAAGCATTTGCAACCAAATACCCTTAAGCTGTCATATTGTAGTTTCTTGCCAAGTAATCTTTCAGTAGGTGACTCACCATTTAGCACTGGTGTGGGCAAGATATTGATGATTTGAGCAGCTGTTGTGAAAGTATCTCCCCAGAACTTTATAGACATTGAGGCTGCAGCAAGCAATGTGAGTCCCATCTCAACCACATGTGTATGCTTCCTTTCAGTTGTGCCATTTTGCTTATCAATATGTGGATAGAAAAATTGATGGATTATTCCTTGTTCTTTTAGTGACTTGGAAAGACTAACATACTCGGCTGCATTATCACTTTGAAACACTTTTAGCTTAGTATTTAATTGTAGTTTAGCCATGTGTTGGAAATGCAAAAACACTGATTTTAACTGAGCTCTGCTTCTAATGAGGTATATCCAAGTAAACCTAGAGTAAGAATCAATAAAATTGACAAAGTAGTTATGTCCATTTGAATCAGAAATTGGGACAAGACCCCAAATGTCAGAATACACGAGTTCTAAAGGCTTATTGTAAATGAACTCAGACTCAAGAAAAGGTAAAGCATGCGATTTTCCAATGCAACAAGAGTTACAAGGTGACTTGTTTGGTGAAAAAGAAAGATTACAGGACTTTACGACTTTAGAGACAATAATAGCTGAGCCATGCCCAAGCCTAGCATGCCAAAGCATGTACTTATTTGTGTCTGTTTCGAGTGAACTTGTGAGTGCAGAAGGAGAATGCTCAGGATGCAGATTGAGTAGCCTATAGATGCCTCTTGCAACATCCCCTTGCAGGATTACTTCTTTAGTATCCTGAGATTTGATATAGCAGCCATGAGAACGAAACTCAAAGAACACTTTATTGTCACAAAAAAATTGATAAACACCAAGTAAATTTTTTGTTATGTCCGGCACTAATAACAGTTTTTGCATTATCAATTTTTTTGAGCTCAAATCAGTTTTGAAATATGCTTTTCCAACACAATGAATAGCCAAACCTGTGCCGTTCCCAACTACAACTTGATCTGTGCCTTCATAGTTTTATTTTTCTGTCACATTCTCTGGATCTACAGTTATGTGATGAGTAGCTCCAGAATCTGGATACCAGATTGCATCTTGAATTGTTGCCGGATTTGATAGAACATTGCTCATGTTTGCTTCTGGTTGCTCAGCTTTTTGTTGCCTATTTTCATATCTTTCTCTGTACTGAGGCTGGGAGTAGGAGATTTGTACATCATCATCTTCATATCTGTACCAGTAAGTTCTTGCAGTGTGACCAAACTTGTTGCATAATTGACACTGAAGTTTGTCTTGCATTCTTTCTTAGCCTTGTAGTTGTCTTCCATGGTTGTGGTAATTTTCAGTTTTGGATTTGTCTGAATAGGAGTTTTGTGGCTGCCTTCCTCCTCTAAAGCTTTAGAATCTACCTTTGCTTCTGAAATTGCTTCTCAAACCACCTCTTTGAGCAAAATTTTCCTGATAACTATCTTGAACAAGTTGATTTGTGTAATTTGATTGAGCAACATTTGCTTGTACCAGATGATCTAATTCAGGCCTTCTGAACCTTTCTAGCATGCTTTCATGTGCAAACAGGACTGCCTCTAGCTCTCCGACTGTGATCCCTTGAGGCCTTGTTAGAATTGAGGTGAGTACAGGTGCATAATCTTCAATAAAGCCATGAAGAATCGCATTCACATGTTCACTTTCACTTACCTTTTCTTCTACTGAAGTTAGTGCATCGATTGTGCTCTTGATTGTTAGCACATAATCATTCACTAAGGAACCGATCTTCGTACTGCTGAGCTTGTTTCTCAACTGAATTACTCTGGCCTTGACTTGTGATGCAAAGTGACTTTCTAGCCTGTTCCAAATCTGGTAGGTGAAGATGCAGCCAACCATTCAAGTTGTGTAAGGCTTTGACATTGAGGCCAGTAACCAGGATTTTAGCAATGTATCTTGCTTCTTCCATTTTTGAAATTATGGATTTGCTTCTCCATTTTCAGGAAGTTTCAGTGGAATTGCTCTGGTAATGTGATCAAGTAAATCGTTTCCTTCTATCGTAGCTTCCACCTGATCTTTCCATTGAAAGAAGTTATCATTATCAAGCTTCATGTATATTGGATTTTCTGTAAAACTTAGTGCACTCACCATTTGAGCTAAGTGTACATCAATAGCTGGATTGTCTAAAGCAGCCATGGTTTGTATGAGAGCCAAGCTCTGATACCATGAAAGGTATCACAAGCTGGTGATTCAAGCGAAGAGCAGAAACTCTGAGTGAGAAGATGAGCAGAGAGATTAAAGGGGAATTGTGATTATTGCATTACTACTGAAGGTGATACATGTATGAGTATATATATATAGGAGAGTGTAAGCAAGAATGGTGAGTTAGTTACTTACAGACTCTGCCACCTCAGTACAATAGAAATGAAAGGTAATAACAGAAAAGGAAAAGTGTGCACAACTGATTTCACTAACTGACTAATTGAATTCTGAGCTCTTAGCTTTTCTACATAAGCTTCACGTGTCTTCATTGTTTTCTCTATAAAAAATAAATAGCCGCTAAAAGTAATTTTCTAATAATCTTTTCACTGGTAGCAGAAAGTACCTCACCCTTTAAAATTTTATCACGTCATCAACACCATCTTCTATAATTATCAAAAATAAAAAAAATGACACAATTTTCTAGGAGCTTTCTTCTTAAGCGTTGGTTTGTACATTACATCAAAAACCTTTTCTGCACCTTTAAGATTCTAGGATTCTTCAATAGAAACTCTCTAGAGGAAAAAGAAAAGAGAGTATCAAAACTCACGAATAGTGATTTGTTGAGTGAGTTTGAGTTGCTAATAATAACGGTGATAGAAGGAGTATGCAAAATGTTGAATGAACATTTGATGAAAGAAAACAAGCTGGTGGATGAGATATTGAAGTTGGGTCGGGACAAATGAAATGATGTGGTGTCGAAGGTGGTTGATGCGGTGGTGAAATTCACGGAAAGAATAAAAGAAGGATTGAGGTCTTGAATTAGTTTGTTATTTGAAAAAGTTGAAATAATGTGGAGAGAAGGTGAGTATAATAGTGGAAAGAAAAGAAAAGAGATTGTGGGATTCGGTGAAGGAGGGAGGGTGACGAAAGATTGGAGATTGGAGTTAGGTGGAATAGCATTAAATTATATTCGAGAATTTTGGTTAACTTAGGAGGGGTACTTTAGAAATTCTGAATAGTATTTTACTTTTTTTAAAGTTTAAGTAATTTTGTCAATTGAAACTCATTTTTCGTAAATTTTAATTTTTGTATTTTAATTTAGTAAATAAATTTGTCAGTGTTTAAATCTTTCATAATCAAAAATCAATTATTGACTCTTATATATATTTATTAAAAAAATAGAAAAACTTTTTTACTTTTATATCAACGTAAAATTATTAGTACCATATAAGTTTAATATTATTTTAAAATTTAAAGTATTTTTAATATTTGTATTAGTTTCTACAATACGTGATTAGAATAATTTAACTACCTACATTTATTTATTATAACTATATTATAAATTTATAATGTAAGTATTAAAAATTTAAATTTAATTATAGTTAATTGAAGTTGATAGTTAATGTTTTAAGTTTTTAACAAATATAAATATAAAAAAATTAAAATTAGATAGAATGTGATATCATTCAAGAGAAGCATATAATAAATTAAAAAAATTAAAAAAATTAAAAAATAAAATATAATTGGAATAAGATAGCAATATTAAAAATAATTTAAGTAATTAAAGTTTGATCATTATTATCATATGAATGTTAATTAATTTGTTTAAAAGTTTTTTCTATTTCGACAAGTCATAAAAAAATAGAAAAAGGAAAAAAAATTCGTGCGTGTAGTATTTAATTTTTTTAATACCATAAAAAAGTTCTATTTTCTTTTTCTTTGTGCGATGATACCTGACGAGCGAGATTTTTGCCAATAAAGAATGTCATAAAAATAGTCGCGTTGTAGATATAGTCTCTAAACCAACAAAAATCCCTTTCGTGCAAACGTTTTGGTTGTCACAAGTAACAAACCCCTTAATAAATTGATAACCGAAGTATTCAAACCTCGGGTCGTCTTCTCAAGGAACTGCAGGGAAGTATGTTCTTATTATTGGCTATAAAGGGTGTAATTCGGGGTTGAGAGTGAGGAATAAATATGACAACTAATTTAAATGGCAATTAAAATAAATAAATACTGTAAAGCAATCTTTTGGCAAGGTATGAGAAATTGGAAGTCCAGATTTAGTTACCCTTATCAATGAAAATTGAATTGTAATTCCACTTAGTTAACCTTTGCTAAAGCAAAGGAAGGTCAAGGGACAAATTGGGTTGATCTTCGAATCCTATTTATTTCCTAAGAAAAGATTTGGATTATTGAAGTTCGACTCAATTGGCAAGATAACAATTATCAATTATGCTGTTGAATTGGATAACTTCTAAGTTACTGATTTCTTAACCAAGACCAAAAAGGGAAAAAGTAAATCTACTTGGAATAAGGATGTCTTCAGAGTAAAAGCAACAATAGCATGAATAAAAGAAATCAATATTAAACTGAAATACCTCAATTAACATTAATAAAAGAGTAATATGTAACATGAAAGGATTCATAAAGTAGCTTGCAAAGGTAAATAAAAGGAATATTGAACCTGATAAAAAAAGATAATCCTGAAAGTGAATAAAAATCCTAAATCTAAATCCTAATCCTAAAGAGAGAGATAATCTCTCTCTAAACTAAATCTAAATCATGAAAACTAAACTAAAGTCGAGCCTCTCTCTGAATGGATGCATTCCCCCACTTCATAACCTCTAGTCTATGCCTTCTGAACGTGGATTTGGGCCAAAAAGGACTTCAGAATTTGCAATGAGCGTTTTCTGCAATTTCTGGTGCGTGGCCTCTGTCACGCGTCCGCGTGGGTCACGCAGTTGCGTCATTCGGAGCTTTTTCTTGCCACGCGGTCGCGTCAGTCATGCGACCGCGTCATATGCGTTCTGCTTAAGGCGCGCGGTCGCGTCAGTCATGCGGCCGCGTCACTGTTGATTCGCGCTTGGCACGTGATCGCGTCTTCCATGTGATCGCGTGGATGCCAGTTTCTTCAGAACTCCGTTTTGCACTTTCCTTCCATTTTTGTATGTTTTCTTTTCATCCTTTGAGTCATTCCTGCCTTAGAAGATCTGAAACTACTCAACACACTAATCACGGCATCGAATGGAATTAAAGGTGATTAAAATAATTAATTTAAAAGCATAGGAAACATGTTTTTCACATACATCACATAATGAGGAAGGGAAAGTAAAACCATGCAATTAAGATGAATAAGTGGGTGAAGTATTGAATAAATCACTCAAACTAAGCACAAAATATATCATAAAATATGGGTTTATCAACCTCCCCACACTTAAACAATAGCATGTCCTCATGCTAAATCCAAGGTAATAAGTAATGTTAAAGTGATGGAATATCATGCAATGCAATCTAATCTAAATGCAACTATCTAAATGAGTCATGCAATTCTAATTTATTCACTCATATATAAAGCTTACAGGTAGTCAAATTAATTCACATTCTCAATGAGTCATACATGTATATATAGCCAAGCCTTAATCAATAAACTCTTTTACAATTGAGATGGGAGAAAAAGCATTTTATGAACTTGCAAGACAATTGGATAATTCAAACAGAGATAAATGTTAATGAGCTATTGAACCCTCACTGGATTTGTGTTTACTCTCTAGTCACTCAGTGTTTATTGGGTTAATCACTCTATTCCTCTTTTTATTCTTCCTTTCTATAACTTTGTTCTTCATCTAACCAATCAACAATCATAGAATACAGTCATACCAAAAATTATGAGGTCTTTAATTAAGGTTGTAATGGGGCCAAGGTAAAGGTGAGGATATATGTATAAGGCTAAGTGAGCTAATAAGTGAATCCTTAATTAGACAAAGATCTCACCTAACATACATACTTAGTAAAACAAAATTACTTTACCTATTTTCCCATATTTTTTACTTTTGATGTTACATGCTCATGTTTCAATTTTTACTTTTATCTCATGTGCATTGCTTTTATTTTTGCATTTGGGGAATTCTTTTGTATCCCCTTATTCACATAAATAAATATTTTTTTTGAAATGCACATGGTAATTTAAATTTGATTTTTTTCATGAGCATGCTTCCCAAAATTTCTTATTTTGAGTTGCTTTATTCTTTTCAACTTTTCTACCTTTTGTTTTTATCATCCATGTTCCTAATAGGTTTCCCACATTTAAACTATTCATAATTTTCTATCTTAAGCTAACCAAGGATTCAACTTGGGATTTTTATTTTGTTTTTCTGCTTAAGGCTAGTAGTGTGGCTACTAGAATAAATAGGGAATTTAAAGGCTCAAGGGGGCTAACAAGGGTGATGTAAAAGGTAGGTTATTTGGGGATAAGTGAGCTAAATTCAAATAATGGCCTCAATCATTCTTTTGGTATATATCTATATTCTATATTCTATATTCTATAATTGGACATATAGATTAAAACAAAGTAAAGAACATCAGAATATAAAAGAAGGGTGGAACACACAGGAATAAAAATTATGGTTTGAATGTAACCATATAATTAAGCTCAAAACTCACAGGCTGTGTGTTCTCTAGCTCAAAAATCATTTATCACTTATGTATGTCATGCAGGTTTAGTTAAAAATTCCCATTATTCTCAATGTAAAACTTATATTGAATGGCTTTAAAGTTTGAGTGTTTCTCCTTGATGAAGTGTTGTTAACTTAACTACATGATGTAATGCTATATATACAAGGTTTATGGATTTGAATCTGTTATGTTCAAGTTCCTAGCTTACTTCCTTTTTATATTTTTCAATTTAAACTAAGCTGTCTTATGTTAAAGAAAAGGGTAAACTATACTAATTAACCCACAATTTTCTATAACTAATAAATTAGAACTGCAACTAAACTAAATAACTAAAAATATGAACTAAAGTGTAGCATGTAGGATAGAGTAAAAATATATAAAATAAGCAATGTATGAGTACTCAGAAAATAAAAATAAAAATAAAGAGAAAAATACGGAAAAATATCCAAAATAAAAGAAAAAGAGTCTGTAGTGGTTCACCAAAATAATACGCCAGAGATGGCGACCTCCCCACACTTAAAATGTAGCATCGTCCCTGATGCTCACTCAAGCCGGGTGTGAAGGGGTGTCATCACTGGAAGGGATGGTAGCTGGTGTCTCTGTGGTAGCTGGCTGAATGTCTGGCTGCTGTAGAGGAGGGGCTGTCTGAATGGGGATCTCGGGATCTGCAGCCTCAATCTGCTGGGGTGCTGCCTACTAGGTGTCTGCCTGCTCTGCCTCTCCCTGGGGATGGGTCTCTGCCTCGGGTGCATCCACCTCCTCCTCAGATGCCTCGGATGGTGTGTCAGGCTCGGAGGGAATGTCGCCAGATCGTATCATCAGCTTCAGGTGCTCATAGCGTCGCTTGTTGCGACGCTCCATCTGGTCAAGTCGTCGAAACAAGCGGTGCACTAGATGATAGACAGGCTCTGTGGCAGGTGGAGGTGCAGTGGTGGTGGCAGGGGTGGCTGGGGTAGCAGTGGAGGAAGAGGGACCGGCAGATGGTGTAGCTGTATCATCAGCAGTGGCAGTCAGGAATGGAGGTCTGTAGCCCAAGGCTAGAAAGTTCCTGCTGTGCGGGATAATCCTCTTGCATTCCGCAGCAGGTGGCCTCTCATCAGCATCCTCCCATGACACGTCAGCTCGACGGTCCAGCTGTGTAACCAGATAGGGAAAGGGAAGAGTGCCGCGGACGTGGACCCTGGCCATGTAGTGCCGGATAAAACGTGGCAGGTATAGGTCCTTGCCCTCCATCACACACCAAAGGAGGATGATCATAGCGGCTGGTATCTCAGTCTTGTGAGTACTCGGTATAATGTAGTTGCTGAATATCTGATGTCATAGCTGAGCCTCATCGTTCAGGTAGATCCGCTTGATCCCTTTCGGCATGGTAGTGTTCTGACCCATGATCCAAGGAACTGTCGGGTCAAGGGCGATCCGGGCCTTGACTGCATCCCAGTCAAGTCGCATATAGTGCATGTCCTCCTCAGCTTTCTGATAGCCATCTGTCTGATCAGTCTTAGGCAGAAGTTTCAGAACCTTTTCTATTGCCTCCTCAGTAACCAGAATCTGCTTCCCTCTGAGGTTAACTGCATCTAGGGAAGTTTTGAAGTAGTTGCAGTAAAATTCCCTAACCCTAGATGCATTAACCTCAGTCAGAGGTCTCTCTAGAAAGAACCAGCCTCTTTGTTTGATCTGATCAGAGGTGTATTGCTGGAGTTCTTCTGGGATCTTCAAAGTCTGCTCCAGGTATAGGTTCCTGGAGTTTGCAAACACCGGATACTTCAGCTCACAGTATCAGTTTGCAAACTTTACTGGGTCAGTGGTGGGAAGTAGCTGGTCGGCCTTCTCCTGCGGGGTAAAGGCTTTCTCCCGCAAGGAGGCATCATGCATGAGGTCGATGATAGACGCGGAGGTTTCTCCTCTTTTTCTTTTGCCAGAAGTGGCCTTGCCTTTGCCTTTTCCATGGCTGGCAGACATCCTGTAGAGCAGAAAACCAGGATATATAAAAATAGGAAAGCAAATAGACAAATAATCAAAAGAAAATAAAAAGTGGCAAAGGAGCAATAGGATAATGAATATGAGTGAAGTAAAATGTGCATTTAGGATTGTATAGGAGTGAAAAGTTGGAAAAGAAGAAATCACAATCCAAAATGTAATTGAATGCAAGTTAAATAGAAAAATTAACATCATGCCTTGGTTAGAATGTTAAAAGAAAGTGAAAAAGAAGTTTTGAAAAGGTTAGGTTGGTTAGAGTTAAAATTAGTAAGTTAGTGAAAAATGTGTTAAAGTAAGAGGCATAATGAAAATAGTCCAAGTAACAAGTAATCACAGGTAGGAGCTATAGGAAACTCATATTCAACAAGTAAAACAGTATGATGATGATTCAAATAGAGATAAAGAAAGCAAAAATAGGAATCAAACATCAAAATTGCAGTTTAGGAACCAGGAAATCAAAGAGGATAAGAATGCATGCCCTGGCATTCATGAATGGTTTGGTTAAAACAAAGTTCAAGGTTCGAAAATCGAAACATGAATGAAAGTAAAAAAGATTTATAAAAATTTGGGCAGCATTCCGGCTAAAATTGGATTTTCCCGGAAAATAAACAGCAATCAAACAGTTCATATGAATGAAAAAAATCAAGCTGCAGTTACATATAATGAATATAAACAGGAAAATTCAGTGTAAAGAGCAGCAATAAACAAGAAATTCAGCATATGAACAAGGTCACAGCAACAGCAGATTTGCAAATTTGATAAAATAGAAACAAGAACAGTGCAAATAAACACACCTAAATTCACTAACCACATCCTAGGCTACCTAACAACCTAAAATCCACTACAACATGCATATCTAACTATCCTAACATGAACATAAACGGAAAAAAATAAGAATAAACTACGAACGGATAAAAGGGATTGCGTGTTGCGGAACCTGGAAGCCGAAAGAAGGAGGTTGGGGTACAGAGGTGGCTGGGGTGGTGGCGGTGACGTCCGGCGCGGCAGCTGGCGGCGGTGGGCATGGCGGTTGCTGCTGTTAGGGGGGTAGGGGCTTTGGGAAGGGTAATGGGGGAAGTAGGGGAGAGGGTTGGGGGTCGCGGGTGGTGGTGGAAGGCTGCGTGGTTGGGACGGTTGGCGGCGGTGGGTGGTGGCGCGGAGGGGAGCAGTGGCGGAGGAGGAGGAAGAAAGAAGAAAGAGGAAGAAAGAAGGGGGAAGGAGGGAGGGGGTAGGTGGCGGCGGCGTCTGGGTGGTGGCGCGGTGGTGGCTGGGTGGTGGTGGTTGAGGGTTGGGGAAGAAGAGAGGGAGAAGAGGAAGTTGGGGGGGGGCTGCACGAATGTAGGGTTTCGCGTGACTGGGGGGTTATATTTTTGAATCCACGCGGCCGCGTGGGGCACGCGGTCGCGTGGTTGGGGTGAAAATGGGGTTAACGCAATCGCGTGGGGCGCACGATCGCATGGAGGGGGTAAAAGAAGGGGTGACGCGATTGCATGGGGCATGCGATCGCGTCGCTGGAATTTGTGCTAAACGCACGAATCCAGCATCGTTCCAGCACAACTCTCTGTCTCCTATTGGGAATTGTGTAATCCATGCGACGCGATCGCGTCGCTCACGCGGTCGCGTGGGATTGGTTGTATGCATGTGATGCGATCGCATAGGGAATGCGATCGCGTGGGCCATTTTGTGCTAGACGCACAACGGCCGCACGATTCCAGCCTAACTTTCTGGACGTTAGATGTTGACGCCGATCTCCAGGTCACGCAGTCGCGTGGATGACGCGGTCGCGTGGGAAGTGTAGTTCGCCATTTGACGCGATCGCATGAGTGATGCGGTCGCGTCACGCACCCCTTTTTTTTATTTGCATGAAAAATGCAGAATGCAATGACTAACATGAGTGATATGCAAAATTCCAGGTTCAATATAATAAAACAAAACAAAACCTGAAAACAATTAAAACTAAAGAAAAATTAAAGAGAAACGATCATACCATGGTGGGTTGTCTCCCACCTAGCACTTTTAGTTAAAGTCCTTAAGTTGGACATTGGAGGAGCTTCCTGTTATGGCGGCTTATGCTTAAATTCATCCAAAAATCTCCACCAGTACTTGGAATGCCAATAGCCTCCGGGGTCCCAAACTAGGCATGTAAAGCTTCTGAGCAGCTTCAAACAGATTTTCAGGCTCCCGGAGTGACGAATGTCAGAATAGATTCCAGGATCCCAAGCCTTGTTTTTAAATCTGCCTCTGTCTTGATCTCCATGTTTCCATCCGGGCGGTTTAAAAAGTAAATTCTCACCATGGTAACCAAACGTTTTCCGAGATCCATCCGATTGATTTTGATGCCAATCCGTGCACTTCGAGTTGAAGCGTGGAACCTTATTGAACCTTGTGCACCAGCTCTGAGCACGAGCCATTTCCCTCTTACTCTTAAAGCCACAGAGAGCTCTAAGCTGGCCATCTGTTTCAAGCAAACCATATTCAAGTGAAAAAGTAAAGTTAAAAGTTAAGGATTGTACCCACTTGAAGCTTGTATTAGGTGGTAATGGCCTTGGGATAGGTGTTTCCAGGGGTTCTGTAAGTTCTACTCCCTGATAATCTTCTGTGAGTTCCTCTACTTCCTTGCAAGGATCTTCAAATGCATCATCACCCTGGTCAAAGTCTTCTATGTCTTCCTCATCACTTGAGTCATAGATTGGAGGTTGAGAGAAATCTACCTCTGTATCATCTTCGTATTCATTTGGGAAAGATTCGTCGATCTCAGAGAACTCACTTGCAGATGCAAGTTCATTATTAAGAGAACTTGACTTGTGATTATCATCATCAAGAGAATTTGCTTCTTGGATTATTCCGTCTGATTCTTCATAAATGACTTGCCTTGGGAATTGTGCGCTATCCTCCTTAGCATTAACTATAATGTCCTTGACGGATTTCTCTTCAGCTCTGGATTCCCATGGAGGTTCAGCGTCTCCTAGATCTTCAACCAACTCTTCTTCTTGTACAATGACAGCTTCTTCTACTTGTTTGAGTACGAATTCATTCTCTGTCTTGTCCACTGGAGTTTCTAGTATCTCCTTCATGCTACGCTCTTCATTAGATTGTCCACATGGGGCTGTGGTTGGTCCTTGAATGTTCGCGCGTCTAGAAACTAATTGAATTACTGCTTGCTCCAGTTGTGAATGGTTGCTTGAAGTTTATTTACTGTTGCCTTGAGACGAACCTCTGATTCTCGGAGTGGTGGATTTTGACATGATACATAGGAAAGTGGTGGTGCTTGGGAGTGATTGGATTGGAACTGGGGTAAGGAAGGATTATACGGTGGCGAATGGCAAAAAGAAGCTTGTGAGTGTGGTGGTTCGAGGTTATGTTGAGAGGATGGTCTATAGGCGCGGGGTGGGGCTTGTTGGTGATTACAAGGTTGTCCACCATATCTATCAGCTGGGTATGCATTGTAGAATGGTCGTTGTCCATGATATCTTGGAGGGTGTTGTTGCCTAAAGGGTTGATTAGATCCTCTTGGCTCCATCCATCCTTGATTGGTTTGACCTTGATGCATATTCCTGCTGTAACTTCTATTTCCTTCAACAAAGTTAGAACCAAACTCAAAGCGAGAGGGGTGAGAGTTCATAGTAGCAACTAAAAATAAAAAGGAAAAATAAAAATAAATAAACAAGCAAAAGAAAAAATATTTACAATAACCAATAATAAGGCACACGTTAGCAGTTCCCCGGCAACGGCGCCATTTTGACGAGCGAGATTTTTGCCAGTAAAGAATGTCATAAAAACAGTCGCGTTGTAGATATAGTCTCTAAACCAACAAAAATCCCTTTCGTGCAAACGTTTTGGTTGTCACAAGTAAGAAACCCATTAATAAATTGATAACCGAAGTATTCAAACATCGGGTCGTCTTCTCAAGGAACTGCAGGGAAGTGTGTTCTTATTATTGGCTATAAAGGGTGTAATTCGGGGTTGAGAGTGAGGAATAAATATGACAACTAATTTAAATGGCAATTAAAATAAATAAATACTGTAAAGCAATCTTTTGGCAAGGTATGAGAAATTGGAAGTCCAGATTTAGTTACCCTTATCAATGAA
Source organism: Arachis hypogaea (assembly GCF_003086295.3). NCBI lineage: Eukaryota > Viridiplantae > Streptophyta > Magnoliopsida > Fabales > Fabaceae > Arachis > Arachis hypogaea. The sequence goes on along the minus strand of NC_092051.1, from coordinate 128,747,137 downwards.
AATTGAATTGTAATTCCACTTAGTTAACCTTTGCTAAAGCAAAGGAAGGTCAAGGGACAAATTGGGTTGATCTTCGAATCCTATTTATTTCCTAAGAAAAGATTTGGATTATTGAAGTTCGACTCAATTGGCAAGATAACAATTATCAATTATGCTGTTGAATTGGATAACTTCTAAGTTACTGATTTCTTAACCAAGACCAAAAAGGGAAAAAGTAAATCTACTTGGAATAAGGATGTCTTCAGAGTAAAAGAAACAATAGCATGAATAAAAGAAATCAATATTAAACTGAAATACCTCAATTAACATTAATAAAAGAGTAATCTGTAACATGAAAGGATTCATAAAGTAGCTTGCAAAGGTAATAAAAGGAATATTGAACCTGATCAAAAGAGATAATTCTGAAAGTGAATAAAAATCCTAAATCTAAATCCTAATCCTAAAGAGAGAGAGAATCTCTCTCTAAACTAAATCTAAATCATGAAAACTAAACTAAAGTGGAGCCTCTCTCTGAATGGATGCATTCTCCCACTTCAAAACCTCTGGTCTATGCCTTCTGGACTTGGATTTGGGCCAAAAAGGGCTTCAGAATTCGCAATGAGCGTTTTCTGCAATTTCTGGTGCGTGGCCTCTGTCACGCGTCCGCGTGGGTCACGCGTCCGCGTGGGTCACGCGGTCGCGTCATTCGGAGCTTTTTCTTGCCACGCGGCCGCGTCAGTCATGCAACCGCGTCATATGCGTTCTGCTTAAGGCGCGCAGTCGCGTCAGTCATGCGGCCGCGTCGCTGTTGATTCGCGCTTGGCACGCGATCGCGTCGTCCATGCGATCGCGTGGATGCCAGTTTCTTCAGAACTCCGTTTTGCACTTTCCTTCCATTTTTGTATGTTTCCTTTCCATCCTTTGAGTCATTCCTGACTTAGAAGATCTGAAACTACTCAACACACTAATCACGACATCGAATGAAATTAAAGGTGATTAAAATAATTAATTTAAAATCATAGGAAACATGTTTTTCACATACATCACATAATGAGGAAGGGAAAGTAAAACCATGCAATTAACATGAATAAGTGGGTGAAGTATTGAATAAATCACTCAAACTAAGCACAAAATATATCATAAAATATAGGTTTATCAATACCAAAGTCACAAGTGATAGAAGACTAATGTCACTATTTACTATTGACAGCACCCTCTTTATTTTTTTTCTCTCCCTATCTCTTCTTCTTTCTTCTTCCTTTCTCCATTCACCTACTTTCTTTTTTTTTCTTTTTACCTTCTTCCTTCTTCTCTTTTTCTTTCTTTGGTTATTGTCTTCTCCTCCCTCCTCTTTTTTCTTCTCTTTCCTCTTCCTTTACTTCTCCTTTTTTACCTCCCTTTCTCTCTTTCATTTTTTTCCTTTTTCCTGTTTTTTTTTCTATTTCTATTATTTTTGTTTTTAAATTTATTTATTTGGTATTTAATTTTTTTTAGTTTTCAATCTTAGATCTAAATTTCATTGACTCTCTTGTGATTTATTTCTCTCCTTTCGTAGTTATAATATTTTTATTTTATAGATGTTGTGATTCTGATAATACAAATTTTCAGGTTTGAGAGGAAAATAATATAAGAAAAGTTTATTATCCATGAGAATTTTTATAGATTTGGAAAGTATTTAAACTTATTGAAGAAGAAGAATGAATATTTCACTATAATGCAACACATCTGTATAAATTTAAAAACGAAAAAGATTTAAATTTGTCTCTATTTTTACTCCTTAAAATTTTTTGAATCAAATATTGTGCCTCCTATTAGTTTATAGTTTATCGTAGAAGATATTTATCCTTTTTTTAGATATGAATCTTATATTTTTTATGCGATATGCAAATATATATATATATATATATTATTCTATCTCATGATGTTCACCATATTTTCTAGTTACACAATCTATTTTTATAAGTAAACAACTAAAAATGTCTTAACAAATTTAACTGTTGACAAAACTATCTTAAAAAGGTTAATGACAAAAATGATGTTCCTAATAGATTTTAAAAACTTGACAAAAATAAAAGAATTTTTTTATAAGTAAAGAATGAATTTTGTATTTGACAAACAACTTGTACATTTACTTTAAATTTGGTGAGAACGTTTAGATAACTATTATCTATTTAGAAAGTGTATGCAAAATAACTGTAGCCAAATTTGATATTTATACAATTTTTGTTTCTATTTAAAAAAATTAACCATTCATGAAATAATAATCGCAAAATCACCAAATTTTAAAACAAAGATGTCTCAGTTCTAATCATAATTACAAAAAATAGCATCGAAATCTGATCCCTAAAATATTTTTTGAGATTTTATATAATATGGTTATTTTTGTCACATTTTAACTCTTTTTATGGATATTTTTGTCATTTTATCTTAAAGTTATTTTTTTTCAACATTTGAATATCTCACTCACAATTGTGAATTTCCACAAAAATGTTAGATATTAAGTTTCAAAATAACCACTTACAAAACTTGTTAGTTAGTGAAATCGTACCAAATTCTAGTGATATTCACAAAAACTATTATGAAGTAGGAAATTTACTTCTCAGTTAAAGCTACAAACATGCGGTTTACAAGAAAAATGTTGATTACCGTAAGGTTTTTTGTTGGATTTACCGGCGGTAATGGCGTCGAATTCGTGCCGGCGGATTTTGGAATCCGACGGTAATTATTGGAGAGAAACAAAAATAAAACGGCACATTATTTGCCGTCAGATTTATCGGCGGATATTTCCGATGGTAAAGCCAATTAGTGAAACGATGCGTTTTGGTGACCACAAAGTTTTACTAGCCGGAAAAGTCTGACGGTACATCCGATGGTAGATGGGACGTAAATTCAAAACGCGAACCCTCTTCTCCCTCATTCAGATTCACTCCCTCTCTCACTAAACACCAAAACCACCATCTCCTTCCCTCTCCCCAAAATGACCTTCTGCCGCCGCCGACACCGACACCGCCATCACCACAGCCCCCTCTCCGTCGCCGTAAGCCTACCCACCCTCGAGACCCCTTCGTTCTTCTTCTCCTTCTCCATCTTCTCTCCTTGCCTCTTCACCATTAACATTCTCCGTTCTCTGAACTGTCGCGCCGCACCACAGAGCCACCACCGCGGCCCCCCAATTTCGCCTCTCTGGTGTCTACTCATCACCACCACCACCGCCGCTGCCCAGCTTGTCCTCTTCGAATTGATTCTGCCTCAGCAATAATAGGTAACAGATTCAAATGTGAATATTAAAAATAGAAGCTTGTATGCTTAATGCTGATACATGTTGAAATTCGATTAGATTATACTTTATTTTATTAATTGAAATCTCTATATTAGGCTAAAATATTTTGTTATAAATTAAAAAAATTGTCAAGCTATCTATTTTAATAGATCCAAAACTGATTAAGAAATTAAGTTATATTATTGAAGCATATGCAGCTTAATAAGGATGCATATTTGAAAAAGAAAAGTAGTTTAACATGTTCTTCTGTTTGATGAAAGTGGAGATGAGTGTTTATGTCTGGTTGTTTATATCCAACTATTTTTCTTTTAATAGATTATATCCACGTGTATGTAAACTATATATTGAATGAAACATTATCCTAACAGATTTTGTTAGTAGAGTGAAAAAATCTTTGTTTTCTATTTAATTGTTTTTTCTTTTTCCTATGAAAACCTGGTTAGATAATGTATATGATGAGTATGGAGAATGTGTTCTTATACGTATTTGAAGATGGTTAAATTTGAGTTTATGAATATGCTAAAGTTTTGTGGATTGTTGAATTGGTTTTTGTTATTTTGATTTTGAACATGAACTTTGAATTTCAACTTTGAAAAGTGTTTCGATTATTGAATTGAATTGCTGAATATTGTTACTAGAGTTGTTTGACATTGTCTGAAAGATGTGAATTAACTGTGTTACAGCTGATTTTGATACATGCAGACATGACGATAGGAAGAGGTACTGCAAATCAGGCTACCGGTCGTGGTCGCAGCCGTGGTCGGGGTAGAGGGAGGGTTTCCTCCAGTACCCCTGGAACTTCTGGATCCTCTCCCTCTACTCTGACCACTCCGGTAACGCCATATGTTGCGGGTTTAGCAGACCAGCCGTTCATCATGGTCTCTAACCCCAACTACGTGCCACCGTCTATAGCGACGATGACGCCTCCTACCACTTAGCAGCCCGCATCCACCGCGACGCCAAGTCCAGCGATGGATGCCACAACTCCAGAGTCCAGCCACGGCAGTGAGGCAGCAGCTGATGCCCTTCCACCACCTAGCATTGTACAGTTGCGCATTTGGCCTGATGGCGGCACGGGATAAGTATCATGTTCAATGCTCATTTATTTCCTGTTTATTGTTTTCTTGTTTTATTGATCATGATCCCTGTTGTTGCTGTGATTTCCTGAAAATTGATTCCTGTTTAGTGAATTTAAGTTGATTTAGAATATTGTTGGTTATTTTTTTCTAGTTTTATTGATTATGATTCCTGATGTTGCTGAGATTTCCTAAAAATTAATTCCTGTTTAGTGGAATTAGGTTGATTTGGAATGCTGCTGGTTATTATTTTCTAGTTTTATTGATTATGATTCCTGTTGTTGTTGAGATTTCCTAAAAATTGATTCATGTTTAGTGAATTTAGGGTGATTTGGAATGTTGTTGGTTATTATTTTCTAGTTTTATTGATTATGATTCCCGTTGTTGTTGAGATTTCTTGAAAATAGATTCCTATTTTGTGTTTTTAGGTTGATTTGGAATATTACTGGTTATTATTTTCTAGTTTTATTGATTATAATTCCTATTATTGCTGAGATTTTCTAAAAATTAATTCCTGTTGAGTGGATTTAGGTTGATTCTTGTTTGTGGGTTGTTGTTAGGTTTTTGCCGAACCCGAATGCGTGTACTCAGGAGATGACGAATGTCATCAAGCTGATGTACGACCAGCCTTGTCCCAGCTACACAAAGATCCCTGCTGAGACCAGGCAGCGCTGGTTTGAGAAATGGGCGGTAATTCCTTTCATTGTTTCTGTTTTAATTCTCTTTAGTTAGTTTATATCCTCTATCTTGTCTAAATGAATTTAAAGATTGGTTGTTGTAGTTACACTTCATTTGGGATGCTGGGCACGACTTGGCCATTCGGAAGATATTCGATTATAGGATGGGTCGGCGGCTCCAGCAGATGCTGGATGATGTTCACCACGATCGGGACAAACGGAAGCACTGGCTCCGAGCGGAGGTAAAGAAGGACCTGTTCGCTCATTGGGAGAATAATGCGGGGTTCAAGCATCAGCGTCTCACCAACCGAGCTAACAGGGCATTGGAGAGGTCGTTGAAGTACACCGGCGGCTCGGCGACCTTCTTGAAAACGAAGGCCTGGCTGATATGTAGTTCCTTTAATATTGTTAATAACTTCGTTATGTTATCTGTTTTGCATATCATTACCATGTATTCTAATAATTTTGTATTTTAATGCCACTTGTGTAGTCGAAGTCATTGGACCACGAGGCCACATTGGCGGAGACCTTTAAGTACACCCACACGCTGAAGGAGAACAAAATGAGATTTGTTGATTAGCAGTCTCAGGACCATTATGTGAATAAACATACATTTGATTATCTTCTGCTATGAAATTATTAGATATTAACTGTACATCTGTCTTAGCTTACTAATCGCACAGTAACTTGTGTTAATTGCACAGGAGTCCTACACACAGATACTGGAGGCTACGACTCAGCAATCTCAGCAAAGTGGGGAGAATGTTGCCGATGGATCTGTGGCTTCAGCCATCGACCCTGATTCGGTTTGGCGCGAGACTGCCTCAGCCCCGTATAAGAATCACGTATACAGGATGGGGTCGTTCTTCACCAGCAGCCTCTGTACCTCGACGTTGAGGCTGTTGTCAGGCTCTGCCACCAGTCGAGCTGTCCAACCCGAAGAAGGAATGGATTTGAGGCTCCAGGTGCAGGAGCTCCAACGCAACCTTCACCAGCAGGCTCGGGAGCTTAACGATTATCGAGAGAGGTATCAGAAGATCCTCACCCCCGTGATGTCTATAGATGAGCTCAGGCTGGAGTTTAGGGAATTGCTGGAGTGGATGCAGCATATGGAGGCTCAGATGGAGGTGTACCAGGCCCAGATGTGCGTTGCTGGCATCGACTCTGCTGGTGGGAACACTACTGCAGGTGGCAGCAATAGCGCTAGTGGCACATGGACATTGTCACTACCTCTTGCACCATCGACTCAGGGCCACGGGTGATGTGCGGAAAACGATCCGACACAAAACTCACCGGCAAGTGCACCGGGTCGCATCAAGTAATAAAAACTCACGGGAGTGAGGTCGATCCCACAGGGATTGAAGGATTGAGCAATTTTAGTTTAGTGGTTGATTTAGTCAAGCGAATCAAAAGTTGATTTGAGTGGTTTGTATTCGACAGAAGCTAAATTGCATGAAATTTAAAAGGGAGAGGGACAATTGCAGTAAATTAAAGAGCAGAGAAGGTAAATGTGCTGAATCTTAAAGAACAAGAAATTAAATGGCAGAAACTTAGAACGCAAGAAATGTAAATTGCAGAATCTTAAAGTGCAAGAAATGTAAATGGCTTGAATTGTAAAGGGAATTGGGAAGTGGATTTGCAGAATTTAAACAAAGAAAAGCAAATTGCATTAATCAGACAAGTAGAGGGTGACTTGAATTGAAACAGATCTAGAGCGAAAATGTAAATGAACTTGAAAAGCTTTAAACAGAGAATTTAAAATGCAAACTCCAGATCTCAGGACCCAAGAGACTAGATAACCAAGTCTAGATCTCAATGCCTTCCTAGATCCAAATGTAGAATTCAATTGCAAGAAACAGAAGATCAAAACAGAAGAAAACTTGAATGTAAATCTCAATTCTCCAATGGTGCAGTAAGAGAAATAGAAAGAGATCTCAAGGTGAGATTGAGACAGAATTTTCCCAATTCTCAACACCCAAGACTCAAGACAAGTGTAGTTGAAATTGAAAACAAGAAAACTAAGAGGAAGAGAATTCAATTCTTCTCTCCGAAACTCAAAAACTCAAATTAATTCCAAAACCAAAAGCTCTCAGCAAAACTAAAACGGAAAGTTCTAAAAGGAAAAAAAAACTCTCCTCGAAAACTTAAATCCTAAGCTATTTATACATATTCTTCAAATGGTCTTCAAGCCTTGAATTGGGCCTTTGTTCTTGATGGAATTGGGTTGATAAAGGCCTTGGTTGATTGCTCTTGGCGTTGGAGAAAGATCCATTGTGAACCGGGTTGAAATCATAAAAGTTTGAGTAAAAGTTTGAGTAAAAGTTTGAGGCAAACTTTTACTCAAACTTTTTATACCAGATGGCTTAAGCTTGCTGCTACCAACGTTTGAGCCAAAGTTTGAGGTCAAACTTTTGCTCAAACGTTGGCCCCCTTGTAAATGTGTGTGGCGCCAACGTTTGCCAAAAAGCTTGAGGCAAACGTTGGCGCAAACTTTTCTCCTCCAGGGTGTGCAAGTGTGGCGCCAACGTTTGCCAAAAAGTTTGAGGCAAACGTTGGCACAAGCTTTTCTCCTCCAGGGTGTTGGTTTTGTGATGCCAACGTTTGCCAAAAAGTTTGAGGCAAACGTTGGCTCAAGCTTTTCTCCCAAAAGTTTGAGCTAAAGTTTGAGGCAAACTTTTGCTCAAGCTTTTTTTTCCTCTGGAGTGTTTTCAATTCTTCCAAAAGTTTGAGCTAAAGTTTGAGGCAAACTTTGGCTCAAACTTTTTTCCTCTGGCATGTTTTCAACTCTTCTAAAAGTTTGAGCTAAAGTTTGAGGCAAACTTTGGCTCAAACTTTTTGTTCTCTCTTGCTCCTAGCCATTCCTTCTTCCTTCAACCTTCTTCAAAACTCTTTCCACCTATCATCAATCAATCAAAACAATCAAAGCTATGCCCTAAATCATGAGATTGTATTTCTTTCATAATATATGACAATTATAGCATAAAATCTCATGAAAGTGCATGAATTCATACATGGTTGATTGAATCAAAGGAAACATGGAAATCTACCCAATTGGCTTGCTTATGGCTTAAGAAAGTGCATAAAATCAATCGAAAACAAAAGAAAAAGGCTAGTGAAACTAGGCTAAGATGACTTGTCATCAACAGGACTGACAACGATGACTACTTGGATTTGTAGATATTAGGCTTTAGTTTTATTCTTTCATATATTAATTTGGTGTACTTGACTTTTATTTAATTTGTATATTATATTATTTATTTATTTTAAATAAAAATTCTTCATTATTTATGAATTGACCACTAATTGTGTAAAAAAATTTAAATTTAAAATTAAAATTGACCATTTATTCCAAATTTAAAAAAAATGACATTACCGTCAGAATTACTGTAGGAATAATCCGACGGTAACATGGCACAAAACAATATGTTTTGGCGCCAACATTACTGTCAAAAAAATTTGACAGTAACCAATTTGTTTCCTAAGCTGGTAATCCATCACTAAATTCGACGGTAAGCATTTTCCAGCGAGTTTTATACTGTCTGATTATTTCCGATGGTAAATTCGACAGTAAATTGATTACCGTCGGATATATTTATAGAATCTGACGATAAATCTGACGGTACTCGACATTTTTCTTGTAGTGATAGATTGTTATATAAATGATTGCATGATATATTATAAGAATGATGAAGGATTAACTGATTGCATATTTTGCAATTCTCCTATATTTGATCCTAACAAATGTTCTAAGAATGTCTCATTCAAGAAAATATATTATTTAACTTTGATACCTAGGCTCTAAAGGTTGTACATATTGGTGAGTTCAACTTCTTAGATGAGGTGGAATTTTGAAAACTAACAAAATTGATGATGCCATTACCCACCCTGCTCACAGAGAGCATGGCTTCATTTTTAATAAAGAAAAAATCTCAAGTTTTGCAATTGAGCCTAGAAATATCATACTTGGACTTTGTTCTAATATGTTTAATCTTAACATACTGATTGCCTCTGATTGTTATCCCTTACAATCTTTCACATGAAATATGTATGAAAGATCCATACATCTTCCTAATTGTGTTATTCCCGATCCAAATAATTCAAAGACAAAATTAGATGTATATCTTCAACCTATGATTTATAAGTTGAACTAGTTATGGTCTCCTGAGTTTTAAACTTATGATGTATCCACCAAGTTAAATTTTATACTAAGAGTTACTTTAATATAGATAATAAATGGTTTTCTTTCTATGGAATGTTGTCAGGTTGGATGACACATGGGAGATTATGTTGGCCCATTTGTATGGAGGTTATCTTATCTCGATTTCCTAAGGTTTTCTGTAAAATACTAGAGATTAATAAATAAATATTAATAAATTAATAATTATTAAAATAAGTTAAGAAATTAAATATTTATAGTTTAAAGAAGTAAAAATAAATAAAAGACAAATTTTGACATTAATTTTAAAAATTTTGGCCCAAAATTGGACTAAATAGGCCAAACCGATTGAACCGAACCCACTTTGGACCCAAGGTCCAACCCAAATAGCACTTTAATGAAGTCAGCCACTTCTTCCCACATTCACGCTGGGCACAAGAAAAAGAAAGGGAGAAGAACAAAGGAAATTCCAAAACACTTGTTCTTAATTTCAATCTCATGTAACTTTCAATCCGGAGCTCCGATTGATGAGCCGTTTGTGGCCACGCGTTCGTCTTAGAATTTTCTACAAAACTCACTGAACAATTTAGTAAGAAATTTGAGATTTTGTTCCTAGTTCATGCCTCTTTATTTTCGAATTTTGGGGCTTTGATTTTGGGATATTATATAATTTTGATGTTTAGGATCAAATTAGCCTTGGGTACTTGTTGGGTCTTATCCCAAACTTCTGTTGATAAGGTGAAAATCCTCTAACTCTTGTGAAATTATTGATATAGCAAACCCTGGGTTGATTTAGTGATATTTGTATGGTGTTAGATTGAATTATGAGTTTTTGGAGATAAATTAATGGAAGTGGAAGCTTGAATTTGGATCTTGATGGCTGGGTTTCTGTTTAGTGTGCCTTTGGAGCTTTGGATAATTGTGGAACGGTGATATTTGAAGTGTTCCAGGCTTAGGGAGAAATCGGCCAAGGTATAGTTTTGGTTTCTCGTAGATAATATATAATGTAACGTGAAAACGTAGGCTAGATGACCATAGGATAGGTTGAACTATGTGAAGTTGTTGAAGTTTAGTGATTTGGTGAAAATGTTGAGTTGAATATGTGAATGTGTTGCTGAATTATTGATTAATGATGATTATGATTTGGATGTTGATTTATACATGAATGAGTTATGTTGTTTAAAATGTGGAATGTTGGAATGAAATTGATACAAGGGAGTATTGGTATATTGTGGAAGAGATAGAATGGATATGGGGTTATTTTGGTCATAATTGATGTTGTTTTGAAATGGAAAACTTTGGTTGGGTTGAGGTTTTTGGTAAAAATAGAGGTTTGGTACTTTTGATAAAAATGAATTTTTGACCAAACTTCGGTGGGTCATAACTTAGCTTCTGGACCTAGAACTTTTGTCAAACTTATTTTAAATGAAAATTGGATCCATGAACTTTATGTTGTTCAAAGAACGGACTAAAAATAATTTTTTATGAAAAAATTATGCTCGTCGGAAGTTTGGTGCGCAAAAGTGATTTCTGCAGAACTTAACAGCTTTTTATTATTCTGAAGGGTATGCGTACACGAACATACATGTGGCGTGGACCCTAGGCTCTGCCCAGACGTCCCGCGTACGCAGGCGTGTGCATGCGTACGTGAATGGGGAAGTTTATAGGCTCGCGTATGCGGGCAGTACCACGCAATGCAGGATGGCTTTCCTGTCCGAGGGGCTCATGTATGCAGACATGAGTCATGTATGCGAGATGGGCCAAAGACACCTCCGCATACGTGAAATAGGACATGCGTAAGCGGAACCCCTGTTTTTGGAAAAAAAAAGTGTATTTTCATGATTTCAACTTATTTTCTAACTTTTGAACCTCTATAATTACTTTCTAATGTTCCAAATTTAGTTCCTAATTATAGGGAAAGGGGTAAATCTAAAGAGGGGAGTAACTTAGTAGTAAAGGAAGATGGTGAAGTGATGATTTATGTTTGAAAAGTACAGAAATATTAAATGTAGTATGAGATTGAATCTGATTGAGAAAGAGACCCCAGATAACAGACAGCGGCATTGTCCACTTGCTCCGAGTAAGAGATGAGGATAATGATTATGATTGAAAAGTGTGACGGGCACTATATCCTAAGAGTGTGTTGGGCACTATATCCTTAATAGATAGTGACCGTGACTATGTTGAGGTGGATTGAGGATTGATCCTATTAACTTGTAATTTTGTTTGTGAGATTGGTTGTGTATAATCTGTTTCACTTCTGTTGCATCATTTTCTCTCTGTTGTAAAGTGTGTCGGGCACTATATCCCAAGAGTGTGGGAGCACCTTATCCTGAAAAGTGTATCGGGCACTATATCCCATTAGTATGACGGACACTATATCCCAAGAGCGTGGCGGACACTATATCCCAAGAGTGTGAGAGCAGTTTATCCCGGAAAATACGACGGGCACTATATCATATTAGTGTGGTGGGCACTATATCCCAAGAGTGTGATGGGCACTATATCCCAAGAGTGTGGAGGCATGTCAAAGAGATAATATCCGAGTTAGTTACTGGGTGTGTCAGGTTCTGGCAAAGTAACCGACATGTGAGCTCACGACCAGTAGGAAAGACATTCATCATGTGCATTTATATGATTTATTTGAGTGTGCATTGTATTAGTTTGCCTAATTGCTTAGCTGTGATTAACTGCTATCTGAGCTATTTGTTGTAACTGCTATCTATACTTGTGCTTTTCCTGTCTGTTTTGTATGTGTTTATAACTGAGAGATCCCTCCTGTGGTGGAGGTGTGATGAAGGTTGTTCCACCGATGATTCGGAGGGTTGGAGGAGAGTGAGATTGAAGTGTTAAGTTATATTTGGATTAGAACCTGAATACCTTAGATAGTTTACCTGATTTCTGGTTTAAATTTATAATTCTAAGTTTGAAATCTGAGTATCGGAGTTTTAGAAATACCTCTGGCTTTCTCGGGACCTTATATATTACCTATGCGGGTACCTTTTACCATGCTGAGAACTCCTAATTCTCGTTACATACATATATTATGGTTTTTTAGATGCAGGACGCGAGGCACCGCACTAAGCATTCTGGAGACTCTTTGGAAGCGAAGAACTCTTAGGACTTAGTGTTTGTACTTTATTTACCTATATATATGTATGTAGATTATCCGCCTTGTATATTTTGTACCTTATCCCTCTTAGAGGTTGACTTTGGAGAGTTAGGACTTGTATTTTGTCTTTTGGTTTATTTTCAAGTTATATATATATAAATTCTACCCGGCCTTTACTTCGCAGGTCGAGTCTAGAGTTTGATTATATAATTATCTTTTGGAACTCTACTATATATATATATATATATATATATATATATATATATATATATGTCTCTTGGTTTTTCTGTATAAGCCTTCGATCTTAACGATAATCCATACAAGTGTGACGTGAGTTTCTATTATGCTTTTGTTTAGCTCCCTTTTTCAAGGCTCCTAGTTACAACTTCTTTGAACTATATTATATGAGTATTTTTATTTTTAGTGGTCGTAGCACCTTGCCACCTCTGATTTACATGCTAGACATAAAGCTCTGTATGGTAGGGTGTTACATTTTCTGGGACGCCAGAGGATTTATCTACTGCTAGTGGACCACTAGACCTAAGGGAGAAGATTAACCTGTTCAACAAGGACCTAAGTTGATAATTAGAGTAACAGCAGCAGGAGCAGAAGATGACGTATGCAAAGTTGGAGGTACACTATCATCAATAGCGGGAAGATTCAAGGCAGATTCATCAGATGTAGTAGTGCATTATAGCTGCCACAAGCCGACAATCCACCACCACCTCCACCTTGATGCACTGTCTCATACGAGCAAGAAATGTCGACGAGGACGATGATGAGTTTCTCGATGAACAATATTTGTAAATAAGATTTTATTGTATTAAAATTTATTTTATTGTTTTAAATTTTTATTAAGGTTGTATATTTATTATTCATTTAGTTCTTAATAAATTTTATATTATTTGATTTTGTAATTATTTAAATATTTTTATATTTGGATAATTTATTTTATAATTAATGAATATAATAGGTATAAAAAATATAAATATATCATTAATGCATAAAAAAACCTTCCCGATGATTGAAACCATTAGTAAAATTTTATAATTACAATTTATTAATGATTATTATTGATGGTTAAAACATCGGCACAATTAATTTATTTATTCATTTGAATTATCAATGGCCTATGTATTGCTAGTAATATTTTTTTTTTTTGAAATGAGAAGCTCAACACAACAAGTGGAGCATAAGAAGACAACAAACTGAATCAACCAAAAATAAATAAAAGAAAGCAACCAATGCAAGAACACTAATAGATATCTCATGTCATCTGTGGCATTGCCATCAACAACAGAAAGGATCCATACCTAACCACTTCTTATAATTCATAAAGGACTGATGGATAATATCGTCAACCTCTTTTTCTATATTCTTAAAAATCCTTATATTCCTTTCCAGCCAAATGTTCCAGATAATCGCACAGAAATATTTCATCCACCTCTTGCGCTCTTGCTTACTAGTTGATAGCTCAGTCTAACTTTGAAAATGTTCCTTTAGCGTCCCTGGGCATGACCAATGCCTTCCAACAAAAGATAACTATGCACACCAAACCTGCCAAAAAAAATTACAGCCAAGAAACAAGTAGTGCCCATATTCAACACCTTTATTACCTAACACACATACAACATCTTCCTGGTTGACCACCCCAAATCGACTCAGTCTCTCCTTCGTATTGACCCTTCCAGTCAAAACAAACCAGACGAACAGTTCAACTCTTGGTGGCACTAGACTTTTTCAAACTGTCCTAGTAAAGCTGTAACTCATTATATCCTCCGAAATCATTTTCGCCTGCATCACCTGCACAAAAGAGTTATTAGAAAATACACATTGTTTATTAAATTTCCACACAACTCTATCCTCTCTGTCATAATCAAGTTTGACCAGTATTAAAGTTTCATGCAACTGGTTCACTTAGTCCAACTATCATTGGAATAGCTCTCGCCTCCATTGGAAGTTATATCTCCACTCTAATTTGTCCCAGAACCCACAATCCCCTATAACAGATCCTCTTTGGTTTGAAACTGAGAAAAGCCTCAGAAATTAATCCTTCAGAGAACCGCCACGTAGCCATACATCCTCCCAGAACTGAGTCCCTTTCCCATCACCAACCTCCATAGACAACCTATTAATCATCTTCTGTCTTACTTGTTGATCCCTAAACTGTATATGGCAAATATCATTCCACCCCCAGGCAGGTAACACCTGGGATGACAACATCACATTTGGCTTCAGGTTGTTACAAGAGTGATGGGAGAAAAATCGTCGGTAAAGAATTTCACAAAAATAATCGCGTTACAAGTATAGATCTAAACCGACAATTAAACCTCAATCAAATTTAATTTGTTTGTCACTAAAGCAAATCCAATAAAAATAACCGAAGTATTAAACCTCGGGTCATCTCTCAAGGAATTGCAGGGAAGTGTAGTTTATTATTAGTTATGAAAAAGTATCTTTTTGGGTTTTGAAATAAGGAACAAGTAATGTAAAATAACAAGGAAATAAAATAACGATTAAGAAAAGTCCTAGCAAGGATTGATAATTGGAATTCCTATCCCCATCATCATAGTCACTTGTGCTGGTAATTGCCTTTTGTTATCACTTAGTTAACCTCTAACAATTGAAGGTAAGTCAAGTGAGAAAATCAACTTGAGTTAGTGAAGCTCAAGCCAACTAGCAAGTTTCAATCACCAACCAACAAGAGACTTTGACAATTCAAGAGTCTCTAATTACTCAATCTAAGCTAAGAACATAAAAAACTAATTTAAAATCCAACCAAGCATTTTATCAAACACTTGGTGGGTACAAAATAAAAGCATAGAAAATTAATGAGAGATAATAAAAGCTAAACAACCAATTGCAAGCATCAATAACACAAATTGAAGAAAGCAATCATAAAGAAGGAAAACACAAATTGCATTAATATGAAAATTGAATCTAACATCAAGAGTGCATAAACAAAAGTGGAAAATAAATAAATCAACAAGATAAACTAAAGTGCTAAAATTTTGTGAATGAGTGATGAATGAATGATTTCCCCTTTCTAGCTCCACTCTGCAGTCTCTAAGCAGTGTTTTCGGGCTTGGAATTGGGCCAAAAACAACCTAGAAATCGCCCCCAGTGTCTTCTGTGTAATGCAGCATGTGACGCACTTCCACGCGTACGCGTCGCCCACGTGTACGCGTCGCCCACGCGTACGCGTCGCCCACGCGTACGCGTCACCCACGCATATGCGTCATGTCACGTGTACGCTTCACTCGTCTGCTGCACTGGTCACGCGTACGCGTCGCTCATGCGTACTCGTCGCTGCCAGCTTCTCAAAACATCGTTTTCTTGCGTTCCTTCCACTTTTGCATGCTTCCTTTCCATCTTCTAAGCCATTCATGCCCTATAAACCCTGAAAACACTCAGGAAACATATCACAGCATCGAATGGTAATAAGAGGGAATTAAAATTAGCAAATTTAAGGCCAAAGAAGCATGTTTTCAATCATAGTACAAAATTAGGAAGAAAAATGTAAAACATGTGAATTATATGAATAAGTGTGAGAATAATGGATAAAATCTACTAAATTGAGCACAAGATAAACCCTAAAAATGGGGTTTATCAAAGAGCAAACCACCTTCTTCCATAAGGGACAATCCTAGTTAGAAAAGCGCCACAACCACTTAAATAGGAGGGTCGTGTTACGCACCATAGCATTTTCAACGCCCAACCCACCAAACTTTTTGAGAGCCTGCACCACCTCCCACCTGACCATTGCCATACCATTCCTACCATCCTCCTTTCTCTACAAAAATTTTCTCTATAAGGAAATTAGTTTCTCTGCAATAGCCTTTGGCATTTTATGTAAACTTAAATAATAGACAGGGAGGCTATTCAATACAGATTTAATGAGCACCAACCTACCAGCTCTATTGAGAACCTTGGCTTTCCATATGCTTAGCTTCTCCTCTACTTTTTCTATGATGGGCTTCCAAGTTTTCACCAACCTCGGGTTCAATCCTAGCGGGATCCCCAAGAATCTCACTGGAAGAGACTTTACCTTTCAGCCTAGTACACTACACATACGTTGTACCCACTGATCATCACAATTAATTAGACTCAAGCTAGATTTATCAAAATTAATACTCAGCCATGACATTAGCTTAACACAATGAAAGATCCTCCTGTAGTTCTTAATGGTCTCTTCCTTTGGGGGAAGAACAGAATAGTATCATCCGCAAACTGAAGGTGTGACAACTCAAAATGATCTATACCCACCAGTAATGGCAAGATGCGCCCATTTTTTACTGCCTCCCCAAACAGCCTATGTAGAACATCAACGATAAGTACAAACAGAAATGGAGATAGTGGATCACTCTGTTGCAGCTCCCTTTCCATCTTAAATGCCTTAGATGGCGAGCCGTTTATCAGTACTGACATAGAACACGTAGTTACACACTCCATAACCCAACTCCTCCATCTTCGTCCAAAACCCATCTTTTGCAACACAAGGTCTATAAAGCTTCACTTGACTCTATCATATATTTTCTGGAAGTCTAGCTTTATTATCACCGCTTCCTTTTTCCTTGTTTTAATCCATTGAACCGTTTCACATTCGATAAGTGCCCCGTCAAGAATCTTCCGCCCCTTGACAAAAACACTCTGTGTCTCACCTACTAGCCGTGACATTATAGCTCGTATCCTCCTAACCAGCACTTTCGAAATGTCTTTATACACACAACCTACCATGCTGATCGACCTCAGGGCTTTGATTTCCTTTGCCACAGCGAACTTAGGGGACAGCGCCACCGAAGTGAGATTAGCATCCGCCGATAACTTGGAAGTCAGGTAAAAATCCAACACCACTGCCGTAAATTCACCGCCAATTTCAGCCCAACACCTCTTTATGAAGTTCATGTTGTACTTATCACTTCCTGGAGCCTTGGATGATTCACAATCTCACACTGCTTCTCTGACCTCCTCCGGAGTCGGTTACACCTCCAAATCCAAAGCATCCTCTTCACCAATCATTTCCACCAGACCGTCCCTGAACCCCACCAAAGGAGACTCTTTCTGATGATACAAGTTCTTATAAAAGTCCCTAATCGCAATCTTAATTCTAGCATGATTCCTTATCAATCTTCCATTAATGAGCAGCGCATCAATCCTATTGTTTCTCCTTATCGCAGAAGCTAAGTTGTGGAAGTACCTCGTGTTCTTATCAATGTCCTTCGCATGTCTAGAGTGCAATATCTGCTTCCAATGTAGTTCCTTTCTTACATACCATTTCTCACAGCAAACTACAAGCGCCCTTCTTCTTGGCTCTACTGTTCTATCATAAACACCATCAGCCACCATGTCATCAATCTTCTTAATCTCTTCCTCAAACTTCATGATTTTCTTGTCCATGTCACCAAAATTATCTTTATGCCATCTTCCTAGAGGAACTGTCAAGGCCTTCAATTTATCTATGAATTGTGCCTCACCTAGTCCTCTCCATTTCTCCTTGACTATCCTTAGGAAACATTCATGTGTAAACCACGAGTGAAGACTTCGAAATGGCCTCGGCCCATTTCTCTGCCTCTTCTCTTCCACTATAATAGGACAGTGATCAGACAAACCATTGGACCACCTCGTAACCAAGTCTCTGGAAACTTATCAAGCCATTCCAGGCTAACCAGAACCCTATCAATACGGCTGCATGATCGACCTCTGAACCATGTAAACTTGCGGTCAGTAATCGGCAAGTCCACTACACCCATGTCATGTATCCAATTCTTGAAGTCTTTGGCTGACAAGGATAAACTATCAGTGCCTCATCTTTCTTCTACCTGTACAATCTCATTAAAAAGTCCCCCATGAAACAATAAGGAACCTGGCATAACACAGCTATGTAACTCAACTCCTCCCACACAACAAGTTTCTCATCTCTAGCATGCGCACCATAAACCAAAATAAAGGCACAATTAAAATTATTCTTCAAGAGCTCCCCTTCAACACACAACCATCTTTCTCCTTTATAATTATTTCTTATTTTAAAAAATTCATCATCCCAGATTAACAATAGCCCACCTGATGCACCATCAGACTCAACATAGTCCCACCCCGCACAACTATTCCCCCAAATTTTTTGTATATCAAACTTAGTCACTAACTGTCTTTTAGTTTCCACCAAACCTAACATTTTTAATCTATATTTCCTCTTCAAGTCCTTTACCATCCTCAGCTTTCCGTCACCCCTCAACTCCCTGACATTCCAAGAACTAAAAATCATTTTAATAAATTATTGCACACCTTTTTAAAAGTTTTGGGTCTGCTCTGCCTTGCTTTTACCTTCTGTTTCGCCAACCTTCTTTTCTGAGCAACTTTTTCATTCTGTTGTTGGAGGATAGCCATAATGTTGTCTTCTTCGTTATATAGCACTGCTCCTGACTCCCTTGCTAAGTCCCAAGTTCTTTTGTTTTCTAGATGCTGCTCCTTCAATGTTAAACCCTCATTGTCATTGGCTTCATCATTGTTAGCATGAGCTGCGTCCTCCAAGTTGTCCTCAACATAGTCATATCCATCTCCGTTATTAAGAACCGGTATATTTCTATCAACAAATGCTTCCATTCCCAGCCCTGACTCACCAATTTCTTCATTATCTTCGCCATTGTGTTCAGAGCCATCAACATCATGGTGTCTATTTTTTGAACCGTGTTCCATGCCCACAACTGCCTGTATCCCATCAGCCCTTTCATCATGATTTGATAGTCTGCATCCCCCAGCCTCCTCCGCATGTGTCCCTCTTCGAGTCCCCTTATGCCCACGCTCATGTGCCAATACCGGAGCATCCCTGGAGAAGTAGGGTTCGTCTTCTACCTGGCACACCTCCACTGTCAAGGTAACCACACCACCTTGAACAAGCCGTCCTCCACCTCTCCGGTTAGCGCATGTACTTCCCGCCAAACCAGCAGCCTCCAATTTGTGATCTGGTCATTGTGCAGCCTCTGTACCAGTCGCCGTCAGACGTTCTCTTCCAGGGAAGGTTTGTGCTTCTCCGGGCCACGTAACTGTATCCCCCAACTCCTGAATATCCCTGGGGATAGATGTTTCTGTGAATGGTGAGGCGCTACCCTGCAGGATCAACATTCCCGGACCCGCTGGCTTCAAGACCGGTTCAGTGTAGACCCGACCTATTCGCTCCAAGGCCCACCCATGATGGACATCCGCTGCACCCAGCTGATGTGCAGTTTTAGACCTTAGGCCTTCAAGGCCCAACACCTTATTACAGCTTCTATTTCTGTTGGAGGGCTTTTTATTAGGTTCAATTACATTAGTCCTTATTTCCCCCTTTTCCAGCCCATTAGTTTTAAAACCATAATCCCAGGGAATCGTCAACTCAGAGTCCACCTCATTACTCACCTCACATCCCATAAAATTTTCCATGCCATAAATATCCCCATTATTAGAATGATAAGTTACCAATTTCAATTGATTGTGTCTTAAATTTTCATAACTCCACTCATTCAAAATTGTTTCTAAATTTATCAATCTAGCCTCATCTTCAACCTTCTCTCATAGCACTTCAATAACCACTTCCGCTGCCTGATCTGCACTACCTGTCGAATATGTTGGCCTTGGCAACGTTATAGCTACATCATCACAAACTTTTGTGGATATGTTCCTCTGGTGTTCACAGCTTTCCTTGTCATCTCCCATAATTTGCACTTTACCATTCACTCCATATGTTTCACGTCCCACCTCTTTTACTAACAAGTCAAAGCCACTAGTGCCGATTGTGATATGGACCCATTCATTGATCACATCCATCACACAGGTATCAATTTGTACATGGCCGACACTAAAGGAGATGCACGATTCTGTCACGTTATCACACCCAACCACCTCACCCCATTGGCTTCCTATTAACCTGAAGGTATCCACAGGCCATGCATGTAATGGGACCCCAAAGCATTCTAACCACACCCTTTGAGTTTCACTTCTCTCCGACTCGTCCCACCTCCATACACTATAGAACAACTGCAGTAGGCTATTCATTTTGAAAGTGTAAGTCTCTTCTGCATTCAAGAGACTCTCAAAGGTCAATAGTGCTTTATATGCACCCATTTTGCACACCTAAATAACTTGAGAAAAATTCTTCGCAACTGATTCTTTTTGTGATCTGAAGTTAATAGCCTTCGTCATTCCCCCAACTAGGCTTTTCTGCAACCAGCCCAAGTTTTCCTTCACCAGCGCCACTTCCACCTTCTTTGTCCACCCATTCCCATGTGGATCTTGAACTATTTTCCCATTCGTCAAATCTTTGTTGGAGGTAACTGTGATTTTCTGGGTCTCTTCTCTTTCTTTTTGCATTTGACGAGCCATAGCATTTCAAGTGTCACCTCATGGATGAACCCTGTTTGTGTCTTTCACCTCAGACATTTTCTTGTATTTAGCTTCCCCCACAAAGACAACTTTACCTCTCAATCTCATACGATTCATCTCAGCTATAGCCTTCAAGGCCCCTCCTTACGTAGAGTATCTGATGAGCGGATATTTTGTACGCTTTTTGGGGTTATTTCATATAATTTTTAGTATGTTTTAGTTAGTTTTTAGTTTATTTCCATTAGTTTTTAGGAAAAATTCATATTTCTGGACTTTACTATGAGTTGTGTGTTTTTCTGTAATTTCAGGTATTTTTCTGGCTGAAATTGAGGGAGCTAAGCAAAAATTTGATTCAGGCTGAAAAAGGACTGCTGATGCTGTTGGATTCTGACCTCCCTGCACTCAAAGTAGATTTTCTGGAGCTATAGAACTCAAAATGGTGCGCTTCCAATTGCGTTGGAAAGTAGACATCCAGAGCTTTCCAGAAATATATAATAGTCCGTACTTTGCTGAAGGATAGATGACGTAAACTGGCGTTCAATGCCAGTTCTCTGCCCAATTCTGGCGTCCAGCGCCAGAAAAGGATCAAAAGTTGGAGTTCAACGCTAGAAATGGATCCAAACCTGGCGTTGAACGCCCAAAACAGCCTTATGCACGTGAATTGCTTAAGTCTCAGCCCCAGCACACACCAAGTGGGCCTCAGAAGTGGATCTCTGCACCATCTATCATAGTTTACTCATTTTCTGTAAACCTAGGCTACTAGTTTAGTATTTAAACAACTTTTAGAGACTTATTTTGTATCTCATGACATTTTAGATCTGAACTTGGTACTCTGTGGCGGCATGAGTCTCTAAACTCCATTGTTGGGGGTGAGGAGCTCTGCTGTGTCTCGATGAATTAATGCAAGTATTTCTGTTTTCCATTCAAACACGCTTGTTCCTATCTAAGATGTTCATTCGCGCTTAACTGTGATGAAGGTGATGCTCCGTGACACTCATCACCATTCTCAACCCATGAACGTGTGCCTGATAACCACCTCCGTTCTATATCAGATTGAATGAGTATCTCTTAGATCTCTTAATCAGAATCTTCGTGGTATAAGCTAGAATTGATTGCGGCATTCATGAGAATCTGGAAAGTCTAAACCTTGTCTGTGGTATTCCGAGTAGGATTTGATGATCGAATGACTGTGACGAGCTTCAAACTCATGAAGGCTGGGCGTTAGTGACAGACGCAAAAGAATCAAGGGATTCTATTCCAACCGGATCGAGAACCAACCGGTGATTAGCCGTACTGTGACAGAGCGCGTGAGCGTAGTTTTCACTGGAAGGATGGATGGTAGCCATTGACAACGGTGATCCACCAACACACAGCTTGCCATAGGAGGACGTGCGTGCGTGAATCAGAAGACTGAGGAAAGCAGAGATTCATAAGACAAAGCATCTCCAAAACTCCAACATATTCTCCATTACTGCATAACAAGTAACCTTTAATCCATGCTCTCTTGTTTATTCGCAATTCAACTGATCAACACAATTGACTTCCTAACTAAGATTTACAAGATAACCATAGATTGCTTCAAACCAACAATCTCCGTGGGATTCGACCCTTACTCACGTAAGGTATTACTTGGACGACCCAGTGCACTTGCTGGTTAGTGGTACGAGTTGTGAAAAGTGTGATTCACAATTCGTGCACCAAGTTTTTGGCGCCGTTGCCGGGGATTGTTCGTGTTTGAACAACTGACGGTTTATTTTGTTGCTTAGATTAGGAAAAACTTTTCTTTTTGGTTTAGAGTCTCTTATTATTGTTTTTGGTTAAAATTTTAGAATCCTTATTTTCTCTTTCAAAAATTTTTTTCGAAAATTATATATTGAATTTTTCTTGTTTGATCTTTAATTTTTCTTGTTTTGTTTCTTTTCTTGTTTTTCTTGTGCTTTTTCAAAACATTAGTTTTTAAAAAATTTCATTCTTAGTTATTAAAAATACTTCTTCAAAACAAGTGTTACATTTACTGCCTAGTTGGCTAGAGCGTTGGTCTATGTTCTTGGTAATTGGGTATCTTCTTTTTAAAATCTTTTTCAAAAATAATTTTTCTTTGAATAAATCTTGTGCCAAACTTTAAGTTTGGTATTTTCTTGTTGATTTTTCTTAAATTTTCAAAAATTTCTTGTGGTCTTCTAAAAATTTTAAGTTTGGTGTTCTTTCTTCATGTTCTTGTGTTCTTGTGAGTCTTCAAAGTGTTCTTGAGTTTTCCTTGTGTCTTGATCTTAAAATTTTTAAGTTTGGTATTCCTTGGTGTTTTCCCTCCAAATTTTCGAAAACAAGGAGTACTAGATCTAAAAATTTTAAATCTTGTGCTATCTTATTGTTTTTCTCTTTCCTCTTAAAATTCAAAAATATATTTTCTCTCTATTTTAAAGCATTTTTTTCGAAATCTATTTCTAAAATTCAGATTTTTATTTCAAAAATTTAAAACCTTTTTCAAAAATCATCATATCCTTTTCAAAACTTCCTAACCACTTTCTCTCTCCTCAGTTTTTTCGAAAATCTTCACCCATTTTTATTTATTTTATTTTAATTTATTTTATTTTCGAAATAAATAAATAATTAAAATAAATAAAAATATTTTTTCTATTTTACATCATCTCCCTTTCTCCATCATGGACTTAAGTGGAAATGAACAGTCCAGGAGGACTCTGGGGTCATATGCTAACCCCTCTACTGCTTCATATGGGAGTAGTATCTGCATACCCTCCATTGGAGTCAGTAGCTTTGAGTTGAATCCTCAGCTCATTATCATGGTGCAGCAAAGTTGCCAGTATTCCGGTCTTCCACAGGAAGAACCTACAGAGTTTCTGGCACAGTTTTTACAGATTGCTGATACAGTACATGATAAGGAAGTAGATCAGGATGTCTACAGATTATTACTGTTTCCATTTGCGGTAAAAGACCAAGCTAAGAGGTGGTTAAATAACCAACCTAAGGCCAGCATAAGGACATGGAGACAGCTGACAGAAAAATTCCTGAATCAATACTTTCCTCCAAAATGGATGACACAGCTAAGGCTGGACATCCAAGGCTTTAAACAAGGAGATAATGAATCTCTTTATGATGCCTGGGAGAGATATAGAGAGATGCTACGAAAATGCCCCTCTGAAATGTTTTCAGAGTGGGTTCAGTTAGACATCTTCTATTATGGGCTTACAGAAAGAGCTCAAATCTCTCTAGACTACTTAGCTGGTGGATCTATCCACATGAGAAAGACAATTGAAGAAGCTCAAGAGCTCATTGATACAGTTGCCAGAAATCAGCATCTGTACCTAAGCAGTGACCCTTCCATGAAAGAAGAGGTTAAAACAGTAACTGCTGAGTTTAGTCCTGCTGAACAAGCTGCTAAATTCAATCAGCAATTGGACCTTCTAACACAGGAGTTAGCCGAACTTAAAGACAGACTACAAGAGATAAGGATGGCTAATATAAATATGGAAGAACAATTGAAGCAAACAAAGAAGCAGCTGTCAAAACAAATAACAGAAGAATGCCAAGCAGTTCAATTAAGAAGTGGGAAAACATTAAATATCCCACCTCAAGACAGCAGGAAGCCAAGAAATAAGCAAACCACCCAAAATCCATCTGAGGACAGTAAGAGCCCGTGGAAAAATAATTATGGCGTTAAAACGCCAGAATTTGGGTGGAAGGCTGGTGCTGAACGCCCAGACCATGCTCAGAACTGGCGTTCAACGCCAAAAACAAGGCAGGACTGGTGTTCAACGCCAGAAATGGGCAAGGATCTGGCGTTGAACACCCAAAATGGGCAGGATCTGGCGTTGAACGCCCAAAATAGGCACAGTTCTGGCGTTCAGACGCCAGGAATAGACCAGGAGTTGGCATCTAATGTCACTCCAGTTTCTAACTCTGGCACTCAATTGCCAGTGAGGGATCAGACACACACAAATGCTGATAACAACCCCTCTAAAAAGGCTTCTTCAACCACTTCTGTAGGCAATAAACCTGCAGGAACTAAGGTTGAGAAATATAAAGCCAAGATACCTTATCCTCAAAAACTCCGGAAAGAGGAGCAGGATAAGCAATTTGCTCGCTTTGTAGATTATCTCAGGACTCTTGAAATAAAGATTCCGTTTGCAGAGGCACTTGAGCAAATACCCTCTTATGCCAAGTTCATGAAAGATATCTTGAGTCATAAGAAGGATTGGAGAGAAACTGAAAGAGTTCTCCTCACTGAAGAATGCAGTGCAGTCATTCTAAAAAGCTTCCCAGAAAAGCTTAAAGATCTCGGGAGCTTTATGATACCATGCATATTAGAGGGTAACTGCACCAAGACAGCTCTATGTGATCTTGGGGCAAGCATCAACCTAATCCCTGCATCCACTATCAGAAAGCTTGGCTTGACTGAAGAGGTCAAACCAACCCGGATCTGTCTTCAACTTGCTGATGGCTCCATTAAATACCCATCAGGCATAATTGAGGACATGATTGTCAAGGTTGGGCCATTTGCCTTCCCTACTGACTTTGTAGTGCTGGAAATGGAGGAGCACAAGAGTGCAACCCTCATTCTAGGAAGACCATTTCTAGCAACTGGACGAACCCTAATTGACGTCCAAAAAGGGGAGATAACCCTGAGAGTCAATGAGGATGAGTTTAAATTGAATGTTGTCAAAGCTATGCAACATCCAGACACATCAGACGACTGCCTGGGCGTTGACATTATTGACTCCCTGGTGGAAGAGGTCCATATGACTGAAAGTCTCGAATCAGAGCTAAAGGACATTTTTAAAGATGTTCAGCCTGATCTGGAGGAACCAAAGGAAATAAAAGAACTTCTGAAAACTCCTCAGGAAGAGGAGAAACCTCCTAAACCCGAGCTCAAACCACTACCACCATCCCTAAAATATGCATTTCTGGGAGAAGGTGACACTTTTCCTGTAATCATAAGCTCTGCTTTAGGGCCACAGGAAGAGAAAGCACTAATTCAGGTGCTAAGGACACACAAGACAGCTCTTGGGTGGTCCATAAGTGATCTTAAGGGCATTAGCCCAGCCAGATGCATGCACAAGATCCTATTAGAGGATGATGCTAAGCCAGTGATTCAACGACAGAGGCGGCTAAATCCCGCCATGAAGGAGGTGGTGCAGAAAGAGGTCACTAAGTTACTAGAGGCTGGGATTATCTATCCTATTTCTGATAGCCCCTGGGTGAGCCCTATCCATGTTGTCCCTAAGAAGGGAGGAATGACAATGGTTCATAATGAAAAGAATGAACTGGTTCCTACAAGAACAGTTACAGGGTGGCGTATGTGTATTGACTACAGAAGGCTCAATACAGCCACCAGGAAGGATCATTTTCCTTTACCATTCATCGACCAGATGCTAGAGAGACTAGCAGGTCATGAATATTACTGCTTTTTGGATGGCTATTCAGGTTACAACCAAATTGCAGTGGATCCTCAGGACCAAGAGAAAACAGCATTCACATGTCCTTCTGGAGTGTTTGCCTACAGAAGGATGCCTTTTGGTCTGTGTAATGCACCTGCAACCTTTCAGAGGTGCATGCTCTCTATCTTCTCTGATATGGTAGAGAAGTTTCTGGAAGTCTTCATGGATGACTTTTCAGTATTTGGAGACTCATTCGGCTCCTGCCTTAACCATTTAGCACTTGTTCTGAAAAGATGTCAAGAGACCAACCTAGTTTTAAATTGGAAAAAATGTCACTTTATGGTGACTGAAGGGATTGTCCTTGGGCATAAAATTTCAAACAAGGGAATAGAGGTGGATCAAGCTAAAGTTGAAGTAATTGAAAAATTACCACCACCTGCCAATGTTAAGGCAATCAGAAGCTTTCTGGGGCATGCAGGATTCTATAGGAGGTTTATAAAGGATTTTTCAAAAATTGCAAAACCTCTGAGCAATCTGCTAGCTGCTGACACGCCATTTGTGTTTGACACAAAGTGTCTGCAGGTGTTTGAGACCCTGAAAGCTAAGCTGGTCACAGCACCAGTTATTTCTGCACCAGACTGGACATCACCATTCGAACTAATGTGTGATGCCAGTGACCATACCATTGGTGCAGTACTAGGACAGAGGCATAACAAGCTTCTGCATGTCATTTATTATGCTAGCAGTGTTTTAAATGATACCCAGAAAAATTACACAACCACAGAAAAAGAATTACTTGCAGTGGTTTATGCCATTGACAAGTTTAGATCCTACTTAGTAGGATCAAAAGTGATTGTGTACACTGACCATGCTGCTCTTAAATATCTACTCACAAAGCAGGATTCAAAGCCCAGGCTCATAAGATGGGTGTTGCTTCTGCAAGAGTTTGATATAGAAATAAGAGACAGAAAAGGGACAGAGAATCAAGTAGCTGATCACCTGTCCCGGATAGAGCCAGTAGCAGGAGCATCCCTCCCTCCTACTAAGATCTCTGAAACCTTTCCGAATGAGCAATTGTTTGCTATTCAGGAAGCTCTGTGGTTTGAAGACATTGCAAACCATAAGACACAAGGTTCTCCTTCTGTAACCATGGAGAGGAAGCATGAAAAGCTTCTCTCACTGCAGAGTCAACCAAAGCCCCCACAGTCAAACTCTAAGTTTGGTGTTGGGAGGCCACAGCCAAACTCTAAGTTTGGTGTTGGGAGGTCCCAACATTGCTCTGATTATCTGTGAGGCTCCATGAGAGCTCACTGTCAAGCTATTGACATTAAAGAAGCGCTTGTTGGGAGGCAACCCAATGTTATTTAATTACATCTATTTATTTTCCATTGCTATTTTATGTTTTCTTTAGGTTGATGATCATGTGAAGTCACAAAAACAAATGGAAAATAAAAAACAGAATGAAAAACAGCACACCCTGGAGGAAGATCATTCTGGCGTTTAGACGCCAGAAACAAGCATCTGTCTGGCGTTTAACGCCAGAAACAAGCACCAAGCTGGTGTTTAACGCCAGAAACAAGCATCAATCTAGCGTTGAACGCCAGAAATAGGCTACATTTGGGCGTTTAACGCCAGAAACAGGCAGCAGTCTGGCGTTAAACGCCAGGATTGCACAGTAAGTGCATTTTGTACGCCTAATTGGAGCAGGGATGCTAAATCCTTGACCCCACTGGATCTGTGGACCCCACAGGATCCCCACCTACCTCACCATTCAAATTCAAACCATCTCCCTCCCAAACCCACCCATTCACACACTTCCATCTCCTCCATCTTCTCCACTTCTTTCTTCTTTTGCTCGAGGACGCGTAAACCTTTTAAGTTTGGTGTGGTAAAAGCATTGTTTTTGTTTTTCCATAATTCAGTGGTAGAGCAATTGACTGCAGATCAAAGAGCTATGAGGAAGAGACATAGAGGAGATCAAGAGCACCATTGGTTCTTCAAGAAGAGGAAGATGCCACCCTCATTAAGGTGGACCCATTCCTTAATCTCCTTGTTCTTATCTTCCTGTTTTTCGTTTACTATACTTCATGTTTAATTATGTTTGTGCCTTTACTATATGATCACTAGTATCTATTTTGATTTTATCTCCAATTAAGTTATAGTCTATTTTTCTCATCATCAGCAAACATGAATAAAATAGTAGATCTTTTGAATAAGAGGCAATAAATTTCGAGTTTTTAATAAGAAAAATTCTAATTAGTTACATGTGGTGGCAATGCTTTCTGTCTTCTGAATGAATGCTTGAACAGTGCATATGTCTTTTGAATTTGTTGTTTAAGACTGTTAAATATGTTGGCTCTTGAAAGAATGATGAACATGATACATGTTATTGATAATCTGAAAAATCATAAAAATGATTCTTGAAGCAAGAAAAAGCAGCAAAGAACAAAGCTTGCAAAAAAAAAAGAGAAAGCAAGCAGAAAAAGCCAAAGCTCTTAAAACCAAAAAGGCAAGAGCAAAAAGCCAGTAGCCCTTAAAACCAAAAGGCAAGGGTAATAAAAAGGATCCCAAGGCTTTGAGCATCAGTGGATAGGAGGGCCTAAGGGAATAAAATCCTGGCCTAAGCGGCTAAACCAAGCTGTCCCTAACCATGTGCTTGTGGCGTGAAGGTGTCAAGTGAAAACTTGAGACTGAGCGGTTAAAGTCAAGGTCCAAAGCAAAAAGAAGAGTGTGCTTAAGAACTCTGGACACCTCTAATTGGGGACTTTAGCAAAGCTGAGTCACAATCTAAAAGGTTCACCCAACTATGTGTCTGTGGCATTTATGTATCCGGTGGTAATACTGGAAAACAAAGTGCTTAGGGCCACGGCCAAGACTCATGAAATAGCTGTGTTCAAGAATCATCATACTGAAATAGGAGAATCAATAACATTATCTGAATTCTAAGTTCCTATAGATGCCAATCACTCTGAGCTTCAATGGATAAAGTGAGATGCCAAAACTGTTCGGAAGCAAAAAGCTACTAGTCCCGCTCATCTAATTAGAATCTGAGCTTCACTCAAAAACTCTGAGATATTATTGCTTTTCAACCTATTAGTCTTCTATTTTATTTGTCTAGTTGCTTGAGGACAAGCAACAGTTTAAGTTTGGTGTTGTGATGAGCGGATATTTTATACGCTTTTTGGGGTTAATTTCATATAATTTTTAGTATGTTTTAGTTAGTTTTTAGTTTATTTCCATTAGTTTTTAGGAAAAATTCATATTTCTGGACTTTACTATGAGTTGTGTGTTTTTCTGTAATTTCAGGTATTTTTCTAGCTGAAATTGAGGGAGCTAAGCAAAAATTTGATTCAGGCTGAAAAAGGACTGCTGATGCTGTTGGATTCTGACCTCCCTGCACTCAAAGTAGATTTGCTGGAGCTATAGAACTCAAAATGGCGCGCTTCTAATTGCGTTGGAAAGTAGACATCCAGGGCTTTCCAGAAATATATAATAGTCCATACTTTGCTCAAGGATAGACGACGTAAACTGGCGTTCAACGCCAGTTCTCTGCCCAATTCTGGCGTCCAGCGCCAGAAAAGGATCAAAAGTTGGAGTTCAACGCCAGAAATGGATCCAAACCTGGCGTTGAACGCCCAAAACAGCCTTATGCACGTGAATTGCTTAAGTCTCAGCCCCAGCACACACCAAGTGGGCCCCAGAAGTGGATCTCTGCACCATCTATCATAGTTTACTCATTTTCTGTAAACCTAGGCTACTAGTTTAGTATTTAAACAACTTTTAGAGACTTATTTTGTATCTCATGATATTTTAGATCTGAACTTGGTACTCTGTGGTGGCATGAGTCTCTAAACTCCATTGTTGGGGGGTGAGGAGCTCTGCTGTGTCTCGATGAATTAATGCAAGTATTTCTGTTTTCCATTCAAACACGCTTGTTCCTATCTAAGATGTTTATTCGCGCTTAAC
Organism: Arachis hypogaea; assembly: GCF_003086295.3. NCBI lineage: Eukaryota > Viridiplantae > Streptophyta > Magnoliopsida > Fabales > Fabaceae > Arachis > Arachis hypogaea. Next base: position 128,717,140 of record NC_092051.1, on the reverse strand, counting down.
TGTGATGAAGGTGATGCTCCGTGACACTCATCACCATTCTCAACCCATGAACGTGTGCCTGATAACCACCTCCGTTCTATATCAGATTGAATGAGTATCTCTTAGATCTCTTAATCAGAATCTTCGTGGTATAAGCTAGAATTGATGGCGGCATTCATGAGAATCCGGAAAGTCTAAACCTTGTCTGTGGTATTCCGAGTAGGATTTGATGATCGAATGACTGTGACGAGCTTCAAACTCATGAAGGCTGGGCGTTAGTGACAGACGCAAAAGAATCAAGGGATTCTATTCCAACCGGATCGAGAACCAACCGGTGATTAGCCGTGCTGTGATAGAGCGCGTGAGCGTAGTTTTCACTGGAAGGATGGATGGTAGCCATTGACAACGGTGATCCACCAACACACAGCTTGCCATAGGAGGACGTGCATGCGTGAATCAGAAGACAGAGGAAAGCAGAGATTCAGAAGACAAAGCATCTCCAAAACTCCAACATATTCTCCATTACTGCATAACAAGTAACCTTTAATCCATGCTCTCTTGTTTATTCGCAATTCAACTGATCAACACAATTGACTTCCTAACTAAGATTTACAAGATAACCATAGATTGCTTCAAACCAACAATCTCCGTGGGATTCGACCCTTACTCACGTAAGGTATTACTTGGACGACCCAGTGCACTTGCTGGTTAGTGGTACGAGTTGTGAAAAGTGTGATTCACAATTCGTGCACCAGTATCGTATAAACGCAAACATGTATAACCCACCATTCTTTTATTTTCTCGATAAGTATATGTCGTTTATGCGTCCAGTCCAACTAAACAGCTGAAACAATTCTCTCTTTGATATGTCTATTGGGAGATTATCCACAAAAATTGAGAAAGACTTGTTCTCCAACCGTCGATACTCTTCTCGGTTCCAAACTCTAGTATCCTTAACCTGACCTATCGTTCTACCCCTCCTTGTGTTTCCCACAGACTCTCTCTCTCTCTCTCTCTCTCTCTCTCTCTCTCTCTCTCTCTCTCTCTCTCTCTCTCTTATCTCTCCCGGAAGTTCTGATTTGTTACAAATAATTGTTTTCCAAATCTGTCCAATTTTACAAATGGAAGTTTGATCCATACATTTTGGCCGTGAACACTATCAGATAGTTTATTTTATCGAGTAAACTACTATTTTTACCTGCAAAAATTTTAAACGTTGACAAATCTATCCACAAAATAATAAAATTGAAGTTGTATCCATGAAAGATCAGCTATGTACGGCAAAATTCTCCAAACCCAAAAAAATACCCAAAAATCCTAAATTACTCTTCTCTCACAGCTACTACCATCATCCTCTCTCTCTCTCTCTCTCTCTCTCTCTCTCTCTCTCTCTCTCTCTCTCTCTCTCTCTCTCTGCCAAAGCTTCCCTTGCTGTCGCCACTTTAGAGCTGCTGCCGGAAGAGGACAACAAAGCACAGAACTCAACTACCTTTTCTTCTTCTTCTTCAATGCAATGGGAGAGCCTTAATTTTTGGGTACATTAGCATAGTCCTAATTCTCCTCTTCTTCCTGTCGTGCTCACCACAAAACCACCGCTCCTCCAACCACTGTCACCACCGCCTAAGGATGCGCTCCAACTTCACCTAAACTCCATCCCACCACCACTCCCACCATGACCCCGTCGCCTTCAACCCCCTAATCACCGAGATCGAGTGCCGCTGTGAGGACAAGAAGTGGGAGATAGAGCACCATCGCCAAAACCATCCCGAATACTACAAGAAAAATACTGAGTACCGTGAGATTTTACCGTCGAATTAAGCGTCGCAGAGTAACAGCGGATTTACTGGCAAATTTACTGGCGGGTTAGGCGTCAAATTTTTCAAGTCAAATTATTTCCAGTGGATTTATGATTCCAACGGTAAAGCCGTCGGTAATAATTAGAGAGAAAAGAATTGGCGCGACCTTTAGGATTGGATTTACCGGCAAAAAAAACTAACGGTAAACCCAGTTAGTGAAATGCTTCGTTTTGGCGACCCGCAATACTTTACCATTAGACTTTTCCGGTGGTAAAGCCAACGGTAACTATACCGTAAATTTGAAGCACAAACCCTCTTTTTCCTCATTCGAATTTGTCTCTCTCTCTCTCTCTCTCTCTCTCTCTCTAACCCTCTTGCCTCCCACTTTCTCTTTAACCCTCTCATTTCCCCTGCAGTCCCCTTGATGAATCCACATTTCATGATATTTATTTCCTCTATTTGGATGGATTTGATCAACTTTTCTTGCATTTATCTATTGAAATAGCATAGTTTCATGATTTCTTCCCAAATTATGCTTGAAAATATAAACATGCTTTTTAGGCCTAATAATTGCTAAATTTTATTCACTTTAATTCCATTTGATGCCTTGATGTGTTTGCTAAGTGATTTCAGATTTCCAAGGCAAAGTATGGGTTGAAGAAGTGAGAAAAGAGCATGTAAAAGAGAAGAAACCATGAAGAAATAGAGTTTGAGAGTTTCAGCAGCCGTGCGTACGCACAGCAATGCGTGCGTATGCACAGGAGTGAGCTCATGGCGATGCACACGCGTGACCCACGCGTACGCTTGGGGGTGAATTTTGTCAGGTCACGCGTACACGTGAGCCATGCGTACGCGTGACCCTTGTCATGTGAGCTCATTAATTGCAATTCGCTGGGGGCGAATTCTGGGCCTCCAAAACCCAGTCCAACTCATTTCTGAAGCTATTTCAAACCAAAGTCAAGAAGAATGAAGGGGGGCAATTAGGTTTAGCTTAGTATCATGTAGTAGGCCATTTTAGAGAGAGAAGCTCCTCCTTCTCTCTAGAATTTAAGGTTATTAGTTTAATTTCTCTTTAATTTCCATCTTTAATTGTTGTCTTAATGTAGTTTATTTTACTTTTCCTTGTTTAATTGCCCTTATTCTCTTAGTTCTTCTTGTTAATTTTCCATTTTTGTCATTTTAGTTTTATGAACACTCTTGTTAACTTTAATTTCAATTAATGCAATTTGATGTTTTTATATTTATTGTTATTTAATCGAGTTGTTGTTATTATTTTCTTACTTTTGGTAGATTTAGAATTTATTATCATTGAAATTTAATGTGATTTTATTTTCATGCACACCAAGTGTTTGATAAAATGCTTGGCTTAGTTTTAGTGTAGTTTTTACTCACTCTTGGCTTGGAATTAAGGACTTTGGTGACCTTGAGTCATTGATGTCCATTCTTGATTGATATATAAGGGTAGTTAATTGATTTGGTTTCCACTAACTCTAGTCTTTCACTAAGCTAATTAGTGAGTAGATTAGGACTTGTGGATTGAGATTAATTATGCCTATTTGACTTATCCTCGATGTAGGGTTGACTAAGTAGGATTAACCCTTCATAATCTTCATATGTTTGTGGTCAATGTCTAGGATAGGTAATCTTAACTCTCAATCCTTGCCAAGAGCTTTCTTAGCAGTTGAATTCCCATTTTCTTTGATTAATTTCCTTGAATTTAATTGCTTTGATATTTAGTTATTGCATGCTTATTTAATTTCTTGCTATTTACATTTCTTGCTTCTTCCCATCAGCTCCCATTCCCTCGTAGCCAATAATTGAGTACCTCATTGCAATTCCTAGGGAGAACTGATAAGCCCCAATTTTATAGTTTATCTTGTGCTTAATTTAGGGGATTTTATCAACTTTTCTCACATTTATTCAATGAAATAGCATGGTTTTGTAATTCTGCCTAAATTTGTGCTTAAGTGTGAAAACATACTTTTTAGGCCTTAAAATAGCTAAATTTAATTCACTTTAATTCCATTCGATACCTTGATATGTTTGTTAAGTGATTTCAGGTATAGAAGGCAAAGATTGGATTGAAGGAATGAAGAAAAAAGCATGTAAAAATGGAGAACTCATGAAGAAATGAAGGAATCACAAAGCTGTCAATCCTGACCTCTTCGCACTTAATCGATCATAACTTGAGCTACAGAGGTCCAAATGAGGCAGTTCTAGTTGAGTTAGAAAGCTAACATCCGGGGCTTCAAAATGATATAAAATTTGCTAGAGTTTCCTGGCGTTTAGAGACACGTACATGTGCATCACTCGCACGCGTCGCAGGATCAATGTGGGTCCATTTTAGCAACTCGTGGCCAGCAATTTCTAGCTCATTTTGGGCCCAATCCAACTCATTTCTGATGCTATTGAACCCAAGGATTGAAGGGGGGAAGGGGCAAGTAGTCATAGTTTAGCTTTTGCATCATGGTTTAGGTTAGAATTCTAGAGAGAGAAGCTCTCCATTCTCTCTAGAATTTAGGGTAGTTTAGGTTTAATTCTCTTAGATCCAACTTTCAATTCTTGTTTTAATTTAGTTTTCCCTTACAATTTCTTGTTGCTACATCTTTACTCTTATAGTTTTACTTGTGATTTCTTATTTTTTTCCTCTTTTATGTTGATGAACCATTGTTGGATCTTAATTTTCTTTAATGCAATTTTATGTTTCCATACTCTTCTATGTTTATCTTCATTGCTATTGTTGATCTCTTGCTTATGATAGTTATGGGTTTTGTTAATTCTTGCATGTTGTGATGTTTACTTTTATTGCACTCTAGGTGTTTGTTAAGATACTTTCACTAGTTTTTGGGTAGTTTTCTTTACTCTTGGCCTAGGCTAAGGGGATTGAGTGACCTTGAGTCATTGGGTCTTATTGAATTGGTGATTTGAGAACCCTTAGTGGTCAATTTGATAACCATTAATACTAGCCTACTACTAAGTCAATTAGTAGCTAGGTTAGAACCTATGGATTGATGTTGATCAAGCTATTTGCTATACTTCAAGCATAGAAGTAGCCTTGATGAGCTTGGTTCCTCATAATTGTCAATATTTGGTTTGTTGACAAGGATGGTGATCTTAATAAACCACTATTTTATGGTTTATCTTGTGTTTAATTAAGTGGTTTCATCAAGTCTTTACCCACTTATTCATATGATTTGCATGATTTTACAATCCCTTCCTAGTTTTGTTCTATGGTTGAAAACTTGCTTCCTAGAGATCCTTAATTTGTGTATTTTAATTCTCTTTTATACCATTCGATGCAATGATCCGTGTATTAAGTGTTTCAGGCTTTATAGGGCAGGAATGGCTTAGAGAATGGAAAGAAAGCTTGCAAAAATGGAAGGAACACAAGAAACTAAGGAGATAACCAGCGAGCATCGACGCACACGCATGGCTCACGCGAGCGCGCGATATGGAGAAATTTGCTGCGACGCGTGCACGTGCCTAACGCGAACGCGTGGATTGGAGTTCTGCAAGACGATGCATGCGCGTGCCTGACGCGTACGCGTGACAAGGAAATTTGCTAAACGACGCGCATGCGTGACTGACGCGTACACGTGACATGCGCGATCTGTAGAAATAACAGAAAATGCTAGGGGCGATTTCGGGCCGAGTTTTGACCCAGTTTCCGGCCCAGAAACACAGACTAAAGTCAGGGAACGTGCAGAGACTCAACAGACATTCTCATTAGCATAGTTTTAGGTTTTTAGATCTAAATCTAGAGAAAATTACTCTTCCTCTAGGTTTTCTTTTACATTCATAGTTTATTAGTTTATTTCTTTTGCTTTGGATATTGAAGAGTCATCACCTCCATTGAAGATACTATTCTAGTTTGTTTCCTTACTCTTTTATTTATTCCATATTCTTAATTCTTGTATAGAGTTACAATTGGATTATTTTCATGGATTGTTAATGCAAAAGATTACTTTTACTTTTAATTAATTTTCAATTCCTATTCTATTTAATTTATCATGTCTCTTTTCTATTCCAAACTCCCAATAACGAAGATGATATCCATGTCAATGGAGTAGATTCCCTACTTGACATGGGGGTTGATTAAGAAGAGACACTTGAGTTGGAATGCTCAAGTGATTAGTTAAATTGGAAGTTGTTGGCTAATTCTGTATTTACTAACGCTAGACCTTCCCAAGGGAAAGGACTAGGATTTGCGAATAAGAGTTAGCTCAATCACTTGACTTCCCTTTATTTAGTAAGGGTTAACTAAGTGAAAATAACAACCTCTTTATACTACACTTGAGAAAATTTCAACAATGATAGAACTTCCGATTAATCATTCCCCCAGTCAAGGCTTTTATTTAGAATATTATAAATCTCTTTTAATTTTTACTGCTTTAATTTATAATTATTTATTTTCCCATTGCCCAAATTCAAAATTACCCAGAAACTCCTGATTAATAACTTAGCACCCTTCTTAGCAACTCGTTGGGAGACGACCTGGGACTTATACTCCCAGTATTTTTATTCTAAACTTTTGTGACAACCTTTCTAAATTGATAAGGTGGATTTTAGCTGGTTAAGTACTATACTCGCAACGCTGTTTTTTTATATTGACTTCTTAATTGGCCGACTTACGCCTTCGCATCAATTTTTGGCGCCGTTGCCGGGGAGTTGCAATTGTGTGCTAAATTATTAATTAGTGTACATATTTTTATTTTATTTGCATATTTTATTTTATTTTATTACCATGAGTTGTATGTTTCTTTCATTGAATGACGCGTTCATTGCCTGATCCGAGCTTAGCCGCATTTGATCCTGAAATTGAAAGAACTCTTTCACGTATTAGGCGAGCTCGGCGTCGGTTAGCCTCTAAGGTGGTGAAGTGATTGTTATCGATTCACCAGTCTCATCTGAAGGCGAATCTGAACCGCCATCTGAGGAAGAAACAAGCTTCTTTACTACTGATTTAGTTGATTCACGTGCAAATAACATGGCAGCACCTAGGAGGATTACTCTCCAGGAAGATGGAGCCCCAGATTTTACACTACAGCCGTATCAAGTGCATCATCCAACTCTGGCTGCAGATTTTGAACTGAAGACTGCACTAATCAACTTGATGCCCAAGTTTCATGGCTTACCTGCTCAGGAGCCTATCAAGCACCTAAGGAATTTTCAGACAGCCTGTTCTACTGTTAGGCGTCATGGTGCAAATGAAACTTCTATTCTGTTAACCGCCTTCCCGTTTTCTCTTGAAGCAAAGGCGAGGGAGTGGTACTACTTCCAACCTGAAGCAACTATCACCAACTGGGATACGCTCAGGAGAGAATTCTTGGAAAAATATTTTTCAGCTGAAGTTACAGATAGATTGAAGAAAGAGATCGCCTGCATTGTTCAAGGTGAATCATAGACTCTCTATGAGTACTGGGAGCGCTTTAAGAACCTTCTGGACACATGCCCCCATTACATGATTGACAGGTTAGTGTTTGATCAGCTACTTCACTCAAGGCATGAAGTCTCGGGATAAAACTACACTGGATGGTGCTAGTAATGGTTCTCTGAAAAAGTACAAGATTGCAGATGAAGCATGGCAACTGATCAGCGACTTAGCTGAGTCCACTAGAAATCACAGGCACAGGAACAGCCACTCAAAGACTGTTGCAGAGGTTTCCTCTAGCAGTGAGACTACTACCGTTACACAAGCTATATGTGAAATGACCAACCTACTGAAGCAGATGCAGCTGAATCAACAACAACAACAGTCTCTCCCACCACAACAAAGCCAACAACTGGTCCCCCAAAGAGTATGCGGAATATGTGCTGATTATAGTCATTATACTGATGAGTGCCCGCAGCTCCAACAAGAGGACAACACTGTGGCAGCTACTCATAACTTCTATGACCGCCCGAATCAAGGACACAATCAACAAAGCGGCAACTACAATCAAGGTGGGAACTATAACCAAGGATGGCAGGACAACTCCAACCAGGGCTGGAGAGACAACTCTAACCATGGCTGGAGGGACAACTATAACAGAGGAGGCATAGACAACAATGAAAATCAGAGGTAGAATAACAATAACAGACAGCAGAATCAGAACCAGCCTTACAGAGCACCTCACCTTAGGCAGTCCCAAGGACCCCAGTACAACCAACAACAGGCCCCTCATATCACTTACCCCCTTCCTCATCAAATGACGAGATGCTTCGTTCTCTTGCACAAGGACAACAAGACATGCAGACTACATTGAACTTTACTCTAAATGGTCTGAATGCCACTTTACAAGCTCTCGTCTCCCGGATAGATTCATTACCTGCTTCCACCAACCAGCCTTCAAGCTCCAGTGGAATTCCTTCTCAACCCTTACCCAATCCCAAGGGTGGCATCAATGCCATCACTTTGAGGTCTGGAACTACAGTGTAAGAGAGGATCCAGGAGGAGCCAAGCCCACAAGAACACACCCCAGTTGAAGACTTAGTTGAAGTGGAAGATGCGGAAGAGGAAGAGGAAGTACAAAACATAGATGAACAAGACATAGTTGAAAAAGAAGTGGTTCAGCCAAGGAATAGAACACCAAAGAACACAGAAGCTGCAAGTGGCGCCATTCCTATCCCATTTCTACACCTTGCACGGAAGTCCAAGAAGCAGATGAAACTTGATCCCAAAATGGTAGAAATTTTCAAAAATATTGAGGTAACTGTTCCCCTTTTTTATGTTATTCAATAGGTACCTAAATATGCAAAGTTTCTTAAAGATTTATGCATACATAAAGATAAAATTAATGAATTAGAAACTATTCCTTTAGGTAGTTCTATATCTGCTTTAATGGGAGGTATACCTAAAAAATGTAGTGATCCAGGTCCATGCATGGTTAACTGTACCATTGGAGGTGTAATATTTTCTATATATGATGCTTTGAGGCTCCCTCCCTTAAAAAGGTCGGCAACTCGTTTTGTGTTAGCAGATAAAAGCAATATTACAGTGGTTGGAATTGCTGAAGATGTATTAGTGAGCATTAAGGGGCTCACATTTCCCATTGACTTCTACATCTTGGAAATGCCCCCTAATGACTCAAGAAGACCATTATCAATCCTGCTTGGAAGACCATTCCTGAAAACTTCAAAGTTCAAGCTGGATGCATTCTCAGGAACTTACTTCTTTGAGATAGATGGCAGAGCAGTGAGTTTCAGTTTAAATGAAGCTATGAAGCACCCTCCGGAAGATCATTCTATCTTTCAGTACGACATCATTGATGAAACTGTAGCTGAAGTTCACCAAGAAAAAGTAGAAGAAAAGCACATGGAGCAAGGTCCAAGTGTGGGGACACCCTCTGAACATAATGAAGACACCTTGCCATTATCACTAGTTCCAGATGATCTAGAGCCCAGCCATGAGCAGAAATTAAAATTAAAGCCACTTCCTCCCCACCTCAAGTATGCTTACCTTGAGGATAATCAGAAGCTCCCAGTTATCATTGTAAGGGAACTCACTTCCCAACAAGAGGAGCAGCTGCTTAGTGTGCTGAGAAGACACAAGAAAGCAATTGGGTGGAGCTTGGCAGATATAGTAGGCATCATTCCTCAAGTTTGTGAGCACAGAATATTCTTAGAAGAGGAAGCAAAGCCTGTCCGTCAACCCCAAAGAAGATTGAATCCCACTATCTTAGAAGTTGTCAAGAAAGAAGTGACCAGACTACTTGAAGCAGATATCATTTACCCTATCTCAGACAGTGAATGGGTCAGTCCAGTACAAGTGGTGCCCAAGAAGTCTGGAGTCACAACAGTAAAGAATGAGCATAGAGAGCTCCTGAAAACCAGAGTTTAGAATTCATGGAGAGTTTGTATTGACTATAGACGTCTCAACCAAGCTACTCGTAAGGGTCATTACCCCTTACCATTATTGATCAGATGCTTGACCGCCTGTCAGGTAAATCCCATTACTGCTTTTTAGATGGTTATACAGGCTATTTTCAAATTCATATAGCTCCTGAAGATCAGAAAAAGACTACTTTTACATGTTCCTTTGGAACGTATGCATACAAAAGGATGCCTTTTGGCTTATGTAATGCACCGGCTACTTTCCAAAGATGCATGATGAGTATCTTTTCAGATCTTATTGAGAACTGTATGGAAGTTTTTATGGATGATTTCAGCATATATGGTGATTCCTTTAACCTTTGCTTGGATAGTTTAGCTAGAGTATTAGATAGGTGTGTTAGTTCAAACCTTGTTTTAAATTTTGAAAAATGTCACTTTATGGTAAAACAAGGTATTGTACTAGGACATGTTGTCTCCAATACTGGTATTTCTGTAGATCCAGCAAAGGTAGATGTCATTTCTAGTTTACCTTACCCCTCCTCCGTGAGGAAAGTCTGTTCGTTCCTTGGCCATGCAGGTTTCTACAGGAGATTTATTAAGGACTTCAGTAAGGTAGCATTGCCTTTATCCAGACTAATGCAGAAAGATGTTGAGTTCGAGTTCAGTGAGGATTGCATGGAAGCATTTGATAAGCTGAAGTCGCCCTGACTCAAGTTCCAATTGTGAGAGGACTAGACTGGAGCCAGCCATTTGAGATTATGTGTGATGCCTCCAACCATGCAGTAGGAGCGGCGCTGGCTCAGCGTGAAGGTAAGGATCCTTTCGTAATTGCTTATGCATCTAAAACCTTAGATGCTGCTCAGTCTAATTACACCACCACTGAAAAAGAGCTTTTGGCTATTGTTTTTGCTTTGGATAAATTTTGAGCCTATTTACTTGGTACTAAGGTGGTAGTGTACTCAGACCATGCAGCTCTAAAGTATTTATTAGCTAAAAAAGAGTTTAAACCAAGGCTAATAGGTTGGATACTGTTGCTGCAAGAATTTGATTTAGAAATTAAGGATAGGGAGTGGTAACCAGAATTTAGTGGCAGACCACTTGAGTCGCCTTGAGCACATTAAGGATGACTCCACTCCTATCAATGATGCTTTTCCATTTGATAGCTTGCATGCATTATCTGAAGTAGTTCCTTGGTATGCACCTGTAGCTAATTATCTAGTTAGCCATACTTTTCCTCCTAATTTTACAAAGCATCAGAGAGACAAGCTGAAAAGCGAGTCCAAATATTATATATGGGATGATCAATATTTATGGAGGTGTGGTGCTGACCAGGTAATTAGAAGGTGTGTGCCCCAATCAGAATTCCGGTCCATTTTAGAGGCTTACCACTCTTCTGAGAGTGGAGGACATTTTTGCCCTAAAAGAACAATTAGAAAAATCTTAGACTGTGGATTCTGGTGGCCTACTCTTTTTAAAGATGCTGCTACTTTTTGTAAATTGTTCCCTATGGCAGAGGTTTGGTAATATATCCAAGAGGGATGAGATGCCTCAACAGATTATGCTTTTCTGTGAAATTTTTTATGTTTGGGGCATTGACTTCATGGGTCCATTTCCAAACTCTAGTGGTCACCTTTATATACTGTTAGCTGTAGATTATGTTTCTAAATGGGTGGAAGCAATTTCTACCCACACTGATGATGCTAACACTGTTGTTTCCTTTGTTAGAAACCATATTATCTGTCGCTTTGGACTACCACAAGAAATTGTGAGTGATCAAGGCACTCACTTCTGCAACAGGAGATTAGCAGGATTACTGAAGAAGCATGGGATTGTTCACAAAGTAGCAATAGCTTACCATCCCCAGACCAATGGACAAGCAGAGGTATCTAACAGAGAAATAAAGCGTATTCTGGAGAAGATAGTAAAGTCTCATAGGAAGGACTGGAGTGCCAGGCTACAAGATGCGCTATGGGCATATCGAACAGCGTACAAGACATCCATCGGGATGAGCCCCTTCCGCTTAGTGTACGGAAAGGCTTGCCACCTTCCAGTAGAGGTGGAACACAAGGCTTTCTGGCCTGTAAGGAAATGCAACATGAATTTTGAGGAAGTTGGTGCCGAAAGAAAGCTGCAACTAGCAGAATTAGAGAACATTCGCCTAGAAGCATATGACAACTCCAGGCGATACAAAGAGAAGATGAAGGTTGTCCATGACAAGCACATAAAAAGGAGAGAGTTTAGACCAGGAGAGTTAGTTCTTCTTTATAACTCCAGACTGAGGCTTATGCCAGGCAAGCTGAGATCAAGATGGGAAGGTCCCTACAGAGTAGAAAAGGCAGAGCCATATGGAGTTTTTCACATGCGTCATCCTTCTAGCTCCAAATTCATTAAGGTCAATGGACATCGCCTAAAGCTTTATCATGGTGAGAAGATGAAGGATCACAAAGAACTAGAGGTCTTCCTCTTGGAAGACCCACCAACAGAAGCAGAATGAGCCTGAAGACTGTCCAACATAAGGACGTAAAAGCAAAGTGCTAGGTGGGAGACAACCCACCATGGTATGATCGTTCCGTTTCAGTCGTAGTTTTGTTTTGTTTTATTCCACTTTATTTTTCTTAGTGACTCTTCTCATAATCTCTGCATATAGTCTGCATTTGTATTTGCATTCTGCATATAAAAAAAATGCACGCGACGCGCAAGCGTCGCTGACGCGTACGCGTCATATGTGCATTCGGAACAATTAAGAAAAGAAGCAGAGAGTTACACGGGAGCGTGGCTGGAGGCGTGCCTTAGGCACAAACACGCCCACGCGTACGCGTCCCTGACGAGTCCGCGTCACTTGAAAAATCAGCCTCCCACGCGTGCGCATCACCCACGCGCACGCGTGACCCTGCAAAATCGACGTAAAGGGGTGTATGGCAGAGAGTTATGATGAAGTGGGGTTGGAATGGTACTGAAAGCACAAAACCCATCACGCGTACGCGTCACCCATGCGTACGCGCCATTTTTCCAAAACAGGCTATTCACGCGTCTGCCTCCCTCACGCGCACGCGTCACCCTAAATTTTGGCAATGTGCGTATGAAATAGAGAGTTGTGCGTACACGAGGCTGCTCTCGCGCCAACGGCACAATTCATTTCACGCGTACGCGTCACCCACGCGTACGCGTCACTTGAAAATAGCGCAAACCGCGCGTCCGTGTGCTCCACACATCCGCGTCACCTGCGCCGCACAGTTTATCCAGATCAGCGCCATAATTCCTATCTTTTCTTCCCTAATCCTAATTCTTTCTTCCTCCTTCTTAATTTTTTCTTCTCCCTTCTTTCTCCTTTATTCTTTCTTACTTTTTCCTCTCTTCTTTCCCGCTTCACCCTCTTCATCAAGGTTCTTTTCTTTTCTTCTTCCCCTTTTACTTTTCCATTATTACTTTAATTTCTATTTTCTTCTTCTTTTTCCTTTTTACCTTCATTATCTATGTTTTCTTTTTCTTTCTTTTTGCATTATATTACTTGGTGTTAGAAATTTTTGTATTATATTCTATATTTTTCTTGTGGATTATTAAAAGAAATTGTTTGACAATTAATATTAATTCTTAGGGTTGCTTGTATGTTCAAATTTCATAGTCTCCATAACATATTTACCATGCATGCTAAGTGTTTGTGAAAAAGCCCGTATGGCATTGTGCATTTTTAAATTATTCTATTCTTCCACTCTAATGCCTATTTTTTTCACAAAACCCCTTTTTATATTTTATTGATTGAATATAATTGTCAATACAAACAGATTGTTAGTTTGAAACACTTAATAATCAAATTGGGCAATTAATGCTTGATCTATGCTACTTATGCCTTTGCCAGCATGCCAATAAACATCTTGCATCTAATTGCCATAATATGCACTTGCTATATTTCCATGGATGAACTGATCACATGTAGTCACGGCCATGTGTTAACGACATCCTTTATTGGTTCTTGTCATTTACTTTCTTGTTATTTACTTTTCTTGTTAACTACAAATCAAACCCCTTGTTCTTCATAGCCAATAATTAAGCACTTCATTGCAATTCCTTGTGAGACGACCCGAGGTTTAAATACTTCGGTTAATTCTTATTGGAGTTTGTACTTGTGACAATCAATATTTTTGCATGTGAGGATTCTTTGTTGGTTTAGAACTATACTTACAACGAAATTTCATTTGTGAAATTCTAAACCATACAAGAAACCGAGCATCAAAATGGCGCCGTTGCCGGGGAGTTTCAATGGTGTTATATTATTGGCTATTGTGAATATTGTGAATATGTTTGCCTTTTGCTTATTTGTTAGTTTTTGTTAGCTTTAGGACTTTGTTGCTTATTTTTGTTAGCTTTTGTTTTTATTTGCTATTATGAATTCTCACTCCTTTGGCTATGAGTTTGGCTCAAATTATGTTATAGGGAATGGAAGTTACAATGATAACATGCATCAAAGATGGAACAATCAAAGGTGGAGGGATCCTCAAAGGATTGATCACCCTTCTTGGCAACAACCTCCTCCGGTCTCTTATAGGTATAATTCCACTCCTAATGCATATCAATCTAATGGGTGCGGTGACCCTCATTGTGGTTGTCAACGGCCACCACCACATGCCTATGAACCACCCCCTCAATATAGTTTTGAACCATCATACTCACAAGCCCCATACCACCAAACACCTCCATATGACCCTATTCCTTATCCACCATACCAACCACCTTATGAGCCATATGAACCATACATAGAACCACAACAATTCCAAAATAACTACTCTCAAGAACCACCTCCATATACACCATCTCCATGCCCTTACCAATATGAACCACCTTCCAACTACAACGCCTTTCCCTCAAACAATGAACCCTCTCTTCCACTACCGCCCGCCGATGAAGCCCTCATGCTAAAACTAAGAGACCTTGACTCTCATATCTAAAGACAACAAGAGGGGACAAAAAAGGAGTTTAAGGAGCTAGAAGCCAAGATGGCTATCATGGCAGAAGCCATTAGCAACATATACTCATCCTGCCTAAGCTTATGCGAACAAAGCACTCCCATTGTTGAATGTGGAGAAGCAATCAAGGAGCATAGTGAGGAAGTGAGTTTGGAGCTTCATGGTGAAGAAGAGGAACTAAAGCATGATTTGCAACAAGGGGAGGAAGTTGGGATAATTGAGCCGGAAGAAGTGGTTGAAGACCTAGGAGATGTTGGAAGTCCATAAGAGTGTAGAATTAGAGAGCCCTCTTCCAAGAAGCTTGATATTGATGTTGAGGAGGGTGTACAACCTCCAAGGCATATTATGGTTGAAGATTTTGAAGAGGTTGATCAAGAGATGGATTCAATCATTGATGAATTCTTATCTACAATTGAATTCTCTCCCATTGGGCTTGAAATTGAGGTCAAAGAAGAAGATGCACAACCTCTCATGCCCTTGGTAAGCACTGAAGAAGAGATTGAATTGGAAGAAAGCCACCAAGAGGAAGAGGTTGAAGTTGAAGAAAGTTGTAAAGAGGTGGAGATGGTCAAGGAAGAGCACAAGGGAGTGGAGCTTGCAAGATCATTGGGACCACCCCTTCCTAAGTCACCATCCTACACAACATTCAAGTGGGTAAAATTATTATCCCTAAGCTTTAAGTTCTCACTTGAATATAGTTTTATTGAAAATGATGGTCAACTTAGAGCTCTTTGTGGAGTTAAGAGTAGGAGAGAGTTGTGTAGTGGTTGGAAACATCATTCTAGGTTCATGATGGTTGCATGCTCAAGGTTGAATAGCAATGGTTGGTGTAGAACCAAATTGCATAGGTCTAGGAGAATGTTTAGATGCTTAATTGAGAATTCACAAGCCTTGTCACCCAGATTTAACTATGGTAGTCAACAAGAAGATGGGTGCAAGAACAAGATTTGAGACTCCGGAATTCATTTCAACAACCAATACTCTTGGGGCCTTGTCATTTACTTAAGCTTACTTGAAGGCCTTGTGCGCCTAATTTGGAATCCCAGAGGCTATTTGAAATGCAAGCATTGGTGGGGATTCAAGGAAGAATTCAAGCATAAGCCACCATAGCAAGGACCCCATCAATGGTCCAACTTAAGGACTTTAAACTAAAAGTGCTAGGTGGGAGACACCCTACCATGGTAACCTCTTTTCATTCTCTTGTATATATACTTAATAAGTGATTTGACTTGCCATTATAGGTAGTTTTCTTCTTTTCTATACTCTTATACATTTTGTTTTGATTGATAGGTTGTTGTAGTGAGTTTTGATTAGTTTAGATTGTTGTTAAAGTAGGTTGCTTGAAGTGCAAGTTTTATTTATTTTGTCTTTGAAGAATTTTCAAAAAACTTTTAAAGATTTTTGTTAAATTTGAATTTTGGTTGCTTTAGAATGTTTATAGGTTAGGAGAGTGTTAAATTCTGTTTTTATGACTTTTTTCAAAAAAAAAAATTTTTCAATCCATGCTTAAGCATGCAAGGCGCTTACGCGTGGATTGCACTTCGCAACTCCTGGTACAAGAACCCGAGAGTTGTGCGAACATCGCGCGAGCACTGTGCAAAAAGCACAATCCACGTGTAAGCACGCATGACGCTTACGCGTGGATTGTCCCTGCTACATCCACGCGTAAGCACGCTTGACGCTTACGCGTGGATTGTCCCTGCTGCATCCATGCATAAGCACGCATGACGCTTATGCGTAAATTTGCACCATGTTTTTCTCCTTTCTCCTTCTTTCTTCTTTTCTTCTTCTTTCTTTCTACCTTTCTTTTTCTCTCTTCTTCCTTTCTTACTTTCTTCTTTTCCCTCTCTAAAAAAAATTAAAAAAAAAATAATAATAATAATATATAAAAAAAATATATTAAAAAAAATTTTCTTCTTTTTTCTCTTCTTCCATTTTCTTTTATTGCATTTACTTATTTTCATTCATTGCATTTTAATTTTGTTTTCATAGCTTATTCTTATTTTATTTTCTAAGTTTCTCATTTTAATAATGGTGTTGAATTCTCTTACTCAATTGTTGAGGATTTCTTGCATTGTTTTGGTGCTTCGTGACTTGTTTAGCATTAATGGTCATATTTGTTCCACACACATGATTAGTGCTTTAGTCCTTCCTAATTCATTATTCTTTTTTTTGTACCTCATTATCATTGAGTTAGGATGGGGCCAAATGCTTTCATGCTTATCACTAATCTTGTTTGTGACAATTGTTGATTAAGCTTGATGCAACATGCTCTTCATGTTATTCACTTATACTTTGAATTTCCTCTTGTATCAAGTATTAGTTGATATGCCCTGTGCCTATATTGCTTTCTCACTCACATGCGTAGCTAACATGTAGTGATAACCTTACTCTTATTTGGCATTAGCCCCCGCCTATGTTCTATTTGGTTTGATATCTTTGTTATGGGCTTAATTTTCTTTCTTTTTCTTTTCTTTTAGGTTGGCCACCAAGAAGGAAAGGATTGGAAAGGCTTCTAAATGGGGCAACAAATAAGTCTCCCCGCACAATCTTTTGAGGAAGCTCATCAGTTGTAGCAACCCGTCCACCTTGCTCTTCTTTGTATGCACCGAGGACAGTGCAATCTTCAAGTGTGGGGAGGTCGTCTGACCGATCTCCATGGGTAACAATTTCCTTTTTCAACACCCATTCTTGATTTCCTTTGTTAGCATTACGTGATAGATTGCATGTTAGTTAGAATTTGTACATATTTTACCACTTATTTTTATGTTAGGACTACTTGGTTAGGGTGATGATTTCTCTTCCAAGAAAAATTGTTTTAGGGCATCCTACCAATTTGAAAAAAAAAATTTCTGTTGAACTTGCTTGAAGAATTTATTTTGGAACATGGTTTTTGAGCTAAGAACACAAGCATGTGAGTTTTGAGCCTTATGGTGTGGTTACATCTTATAACCACTTATTTTCATTCTTGTGTGCATCATTCTCTTTCTATGATTGTAATCTTTGATTTGTTTGATTCTTTATGTCCATTATTTCATGTATACATGCATTTATATGATTGAGGCCATCATTTCATTTAGCTCACTTACCCAAATAGCCTACCTTTCATCAACCATTGTTAGTCAATTTTGAGCCTATTTAATCCCTTTTGTTCTTAATATTAGCACATCACTACCTCTAAGTGAAAAATAACAAATGTCCCTTAATTTGGATCTTTAATTAGCTTAGGCTAGTGAGGTTGTGTATCATTTGGGTATGGAAAACTTGGGACATTGATTGAGATAAAAGTGTAATTTATATTTTTATTGAAAATCATGGGATTGGGTACATGCTTATGCATTAAATATGTAAAAACCATATGCATTGATACGTTTGTATATACTTTTGTGAAAAAACAATGAAAAGAAAAATGTAGAAAAAGAAATAGAAAAATAAAAGAAAGAAAAATATATATAAAAAAAAAAGAGGCAATAAAAAAGGGACAAAATGCCCCAAAGTAAAGTAATAATAACAATGCATATGGAATGTGAATTAAAAAGAATGCATGAGTATGTGAAAAGTGGAAATCATGGGTAGCTAGGTATTGTATTAGAATTGTATAGGTTGTTATATGTGTTTGGTGAGAGCTTAGGTTAATCAAAGATTCAAATTTCAAGCTCACTTAACCATATGCATCCCTACCTTGACCCTAGCTCCATTACAACCTATGAATAAGACCTCATGATAAATGTATGCATGCATTGAATAATTTTTTATTGTTAGAAGAAAAACAAATCATGGAAAGCATGATTAGAAGAAAATTGAGTGATCGACCCTATACACTAGAGCGACTAGAGCGGATACACGTCCGGTGAGGGTTCGATGTTTAATTCCTTGTTCCCGGCTTTCATGAGCTTTCTTCTTGCAAGTCTATTTGAACTTCATTTTGATATTTGAATTGGTAGGATTCATGAATCGTCATATGATCTTAGCCCTACTTGCTTATATATGTTCTTGGAGATTGATTTACTTTTAACCAAGTAGGTAGAAGCATTTTGCATTTAGTTGCATGCATGTAGATAGGTTTATATAGTTTCTTTGCATTGAATAAAAGTTCATACCCTTTTTCTTATCCTTCTTTATTCTTAGAATGAGGACATGCTTGGTTTAAGTGTGAGGAGGTTTGATAAACTCTAATTTTGTGGTTTATCTTGTGCTTAATTTAGGGGATTTTATCAACTTTTCTCACATTTATTCAATAAAATAGCATGGTTTTGTAATTCTCCCTAAATTTGTGCTTAAGTGTGAAAACATGCTTTTTATTCCTTAAAATAGCTAAATTTAATTCACTTTAATTCCATTCGATGCCTTGATATGTTTGTTAAGTGATTTCAGGTTTAGAAGGCAAAGATTGGATTGAAGGAATGAAGAAAAAAGCATGTAAAAATGGAGAACTCATAAAGAAATGAAGGAATCGCAAAGTTGTCAATCCTGACCTCTTTGCACTCAATCGATCATAACTTGAGCTACAGAGATCCAAATGAGGCAGTTCCAGTTGCGTTGGAAAGATAACATCCGAGGCTTCAAAATGATATAAAATTTTTCATAGTTGCCTAGCGTTTGGGGATGCGTATGCGTGCATCACACGCACGCATCGCAAGATCAGCGTGGGTCCATTTTAGCAACTCGTGGCCAGCGATTTCTAGCTCATTTTGGGCCCAATCCAACTCATTTCTGATGCTATTGAACCCAAGGATTGAAAGGGGGAAGGGGCAAGTAGTCATAGTTTAGTTTTTGCATCATGGTTTAGGTTAGAATTCTAGAGAGAGAAGCTATCCCTTCTCTCTAGAATTTATGGTAGTTTAGGTTTAATTCTCTTAGATCTAACTTTCAATTCTTATTTTAATTTAGTTTTTCCTTTCAATTTCTTCTTGCTACATCTTTACTCTTATAGTTTTACTTGTGATTTCTTATTTTGCCCTCTTTTATGTTGATGAACCATTGTTGGATTTTAATTTTCTTTAATGAAATTTTATGTTTCCATGCTCTTCTATGTTTATCTTCATTGCTATTGTTGATCTCTTGCTTATGATAGTTATGAGTTTTGTTAATTCTTGCATGTTGTGATGTTTACTTTTATTGCACTCTAGGTGTTTGTTAAAATGCTTTCACTAGTTTTTGGGTAGTTTTCTTTACTCTTGGCCTAGGCTAAGGGGATTGAGTGACCTTGAATCATTGGGTCTCATTGAATTGGTGATTTGAGAACCCTTGGTGGTCAATTTGATAACCATTGATACTAGCCTATTACTAAGTCAATTAGTAGCTAGGTTAGAACCTATGGATTGATGTTGATCAAGCCATTTGATATACTTCAAGCATAGAAGTAGCCTTGATGAGCTTGGTTCCTCATAATTGTCAATATTTGGTTTGTTGACAAGGATGATGATCTCAATTCCTATGCTTAGCCAAGAGTTGTTTGCCTTTCTTTATTGGTTCTTATCATTTACTTTCTTGTTATTTACTTTTCTTGTTAACTACAAATCAAACCCATTGTTCTTCATAGTCAATAATTGAGCACTTTATTGCAATTCCTTGTGAGACGACCCGAGGTTTAAATACTTCGGTTAATTCTTATTGGGGTTTGTACTTGTGACAACCAATATTTTTGCATGTGAGGATTCTTTGTTGGTTTAGAACTATACTTGCAACGAGATTTCATTTGTGAAATTCTAAACCGTACAAGAAACCGAGCATCAAGAACGACCCGGGATTTAAAACTCCAGATTATTTCATGTTGATTGTGACATCTCTTTTATATTTAAACTTTGATTATGAGAGTTCATTGTTGATTTGGACTATGCTATTAACGAAGTGATTCTTATTTTGATTAATTCTAAACCGGCAATAATTCTCACATCACCCCTCCTTTCCGGGAGCCACTCCTTTCCGGGTTATTGGGAAGAGAGATGGATAGGATAGATGAGAGGGGATTGGGTGGAGTGGGAGGTGAGTTGAGAGAATCAAGGGAAGTGATAGATGATAGGATGGATGAATGTGGATGGAAAAGTGGGTAGGGGGAAGAGAGAATGGATAGGATTGAATGGTGAAGTAGGTGGGAGTTGGGGTTTAACCAATGGCAAAAGCACCTCATTCATTCTTGAAACCTACTCTCTGGGTTCTAAACGCCGATTCTGGCGTTTAGCGCCAGCAAGGGATCAAGCTACTTTTTTTTTATGTGCAAAGACAACCACCCTTAGCGCTAAACGCCAGGGCTGGAGTTTAGCGCCCCAAGGGTGTGCCAAAATATGAAATAAACGCCCAAAGTGAGCGTTAAACACCCAATCCATTTCCCCCCTTACGGTGCTAAAAACCTTCCCTGGCGTTTAGCGCCCTTCTCTGCTCCTCATCTGGCGCTAAACACCCTCCTTGGCGTTTAGCACCCCAGCTTGTTTCGTTCCAGGACATTTTATTCTTCTGTCTGTGTCTTCATGTCCCTATTCTAAGTATTGCGCATAATCTCAAACATTAGAAAACTTAGGAGAACTATGAAAACAAAAATTGAAAACCAGACGAAATTAAAACAGAAATCAAAATGGAAATAAAACAGAAATACTAAAGGATACTTATTGTTGGGTTGCCTCCCAACAAGCGCTTCTTTACCGTTACTAGCTTGATGGTCAGCTCCTCTAAGGAGGAGGGTCATAGGGGCTCAAATATTTACCACTCATTGTGAACTTCTTTCCTGTGCTCTCATGAATAAGCTTCCAGAGACAGGATCCTATTCACAGTGTATGGTATGACTGGACTTCTAGAGAATACTACTCTCATCCCAGGTGAGAAGTCCTCAGTCGAAACCTTCTTGTTCCTCCAGCCTTTTGGTACCTTCTTCTTGGTGTCTCCTTCCTTGGTGGACAAAGCACACCCAACACCAAACTTAGGTTTGATGTCAGGGAGAATAGTACTGGTTCCAACCAAGGGAGGAGGCTTCAGCACTGCACTCTGAATGCAGGTACCTCTTTTGTCAAAGAGTGGTGGAGGTTTGAAAACTTTGAAAACCATCTAATCCTCATGTAACCTCAACACCAATTCACCTCTCTCTACATCAATTAGGGCTTTTCTAGTGGCTAGGGATGGCCTTCCTAGGATGATGGAGTCATTTGTATCCTCTCCCATGTCAAGTATCATAAAATCTACCGGGAGGAATAGCTCTCCAACCTTGACCATTCGTTCTCTACTAACCCATATGCTTGCCTCAGAGACTTGTCAGCCATTTGTAGGGTTATTCTTGTTGCATGTGCTTCTTGGATTCCCAGCTTCTTTATTACGGACAGACAGAAGCATCATATTTATGCTTGAACCAATATCACATAGTGCTTTCTCAAAAGTCATATTCCCAATGGTACAGAGAATCAGGAAGCTTCCAGGGTTTGGCATCTTCTTGGGTAGATTCCTCTGAATTAGTGTATTGCACTCCTTGTTCAAGACTACAGTTTCATCTCCCTTCAAAGCCTTCTTCTTAGAGAGTGGGCTTTTCATGAAGGCCATATATGGAGGCATCTTCTCCAATACCTCAACAAAAAGAATATTGATGTGTAACTTTTTAAAGATTTCTAAGAATTGAGTGAACTACTCATCCTTGGTCTCCTCTTGAAGCTTCTGAGGGTATTGTACTTCAGGCTCCTGTGCCACCAATGGGGCGTGTAACAATGTATTCCAGCCTCTTCTTGAGCCTTTTCTTCCTTCAATTCCTCAGCATCATGCACCTCCTTAGGCTCGGCCTCTTTGGCCATGATGAGGACCTTGCACTCTTCTCTTGAATTTACCTCTGTGTCTCCGAAAGGAGTGTTGGGAGGTCTCTCAGATATCCTCTTACTTAACTGACCCACTTATACTTTCAAGTTCCGAATTGAAGCTCTTTTATCTTGCATAAGGCTGTGAGTGGTCTTGGAAAGCTCAACAACTAGTGTGGCCAAGTCAGGAGTGTTTTGGCTCTGAGAGGGTCCTTGTTGCTACTGAGAAGGCTGGAATTGCCGGTTGTTAAACTTATTCTGATTGGAGCCACCTTGGTTGTTATTAAAATTTTGTTGGGGCTTCTATGGCTGCTCCCTCTACCCAAAGTTAGGGTGATTCCTCCATCCCTGATTGAAAGAATTAATATGGATCATTATTGGGATTTTTGGAGGAGTTGCCCATGTAATTTACTTACTCAGTGGTCGATTGAGCATAGCCATAAGCATCCCCTTGGTTGTAGCTTCCAGTCATGTCATAGGATGCATCTTGAGTATTGACAGGTGAGACTTGCATCCCACTCAAGTGCTGAGAAATCATACTAATCTGCTAGGATATGATCTTGTTTTGATCTAAAATGGCATCCAGTGTGTCCACCTCCATGACTCCTTTCTTCTGAGTAGTCCCAGTGTTCACAAGGTTCCTCTCAGAAGTGTATAGATACTGGTTATTGGCAACCATCTCAATAAGCTCATTCACCTCTTCAGGCGTCTTCTTCGTGTGCAAGGAACCATCTGAAGAGTTGTCCAGTGACATCTTGGCCATCTCAAAGAGGCCATCATAAAAGATCTACAGCTTGGTCCATTTTAAAAATATGTCAGGAGGGCACCTCCTGATCATCAGCTTGTATCTCTCCCAGACCTCATAGAGGAACTCTCCATCTTTCTTTCTGAAGGTCTGGACATCCACCCTAAGCTTAGTCAGCATCTGAGGTAAAAAAATTTGGTCTGAAATCCAATGACCACCTTGTTCCACATGTCCAGGCTTTCCTTGGACTGAGAATCAAGTCACTGTTTCGCTCTGTCCCTTACAGCAAATGGGAAGAGCATAAGCTTGTAGACCTCGGGATTCACTCCATTTGTCTTTACAGTGTCACAGATCTACAGAAAGTTAGAGATGGATAGGTTTGGATCTTCCTGCGGGAGCACTACAAGAAAAAGGCGTATTTGTAACAAAAAAAATTGTTACAAAACATCGAAATTTTGAAACAAAAGTTTTTTGTAACAAAAAAAGGGGCCGTTGCAGTAAGTCCCGTTACAAAAAGTTTTTGTAACGAAAAATGAAACTGTTACAATTCAATATGATGTTTTGTAACAATTTTTTCTGATACAAAAAACCAGAAGCCGTTACAAAAGTGGTAACAAATTTTGATCTTCAAGGTATTTTTCGTGACAATCTATTTTTTCCTATCAAAAAATTTTGTTACAAAATATAACTTGATTTTGTAACTTTTTTTTTAATTAACTAATATATTAACTATTTTATTAAGCAAATCTACATTTATATAATATGTAAAAACATACATAATTCAAACATGCCTCATTTAGCTAAAATTGTTTTAAAACAAAATAACATTAGTGAGTACATTGATTAGTTCTACAAGTTATATGTCTTGCACAAGTTCAACCAAAAGTTAAAAGTTCTAACATAGATTAGTGTCTCTATGAATCAAAGTATTCTTGAGCCCTCAAAGTAGCATGTGGTCACCATTTCAGCACTCCTATAAATAAGAAAATCCGAAACAAAAAGTTAGGTGCATAGTCAAAAGAAATATCTTGAGGCAATCAGAAATCATGTAGCAAACAAGGGTCTATTTTGACACAGAAATTCGTCAAATAGAATTTGTTTGCTCAAACAATACAATGCAGTTTAATTGAGCAACCAAATAGGACAACAACCAAATAGTGAATAACAAAACCCAAGGTTCTAGCTTCCAACAACCAAAACAGTGAAGTACTTAACCGGATAATCAATCAATTGAGCTTAGCAACAGTTGAAAACCAAAAGTAATTAAATACCAACTCAATCAATTAATAGAATCAAAGATGAATATTGAAAACAGCTTAAGATAAATTTCGGTAGCATTTCAGCAGTAAATTTGCCTATTTCACAATTTCAATCAATCAATTCAAATTCCATATGAATTCTTTGAGAGTTAAAAACACAAAAAATCATAATGAATTCATAGGAAGGAAGTAAATAAGCCAATTCCAGCAAGAAAATATGAGGAAATAATTAAAACTAATCCAACCACCAAGAAGTAGAGCAGCACTCAGCAGAACAGCAATCAATGACCCATCATACAGCACCCAAAACAGTAAAATGAACAAAGGTAATGGATTCAGGCAGCATTCTATTCATTTAAGTCAATAACCATTACACTTGCAAGCAGCAGGGGCACAGTAGTTTATCCATTAATTCAATAGAAAATCAGTCAAGCCAAACTAAACGATTTCAGCAACAGATTTATCAATAAAACTAATCTCAGTTCAGCAACCATCATCTACTCCAACACAAACAACAATAACTCAGTAGCATTTCCTTTCTCATTGAATTTAACAATCATTCAACAAGCAAGCAATAAGGGGGAAAAATCAGCAGTAACCAATAGCAAGTATAGAGCAGCAATAATAACTTAATGTGAGAAATTATTCAACAACAAATGCACACACAAATACAAGGATTACTTAAATGACTCATCATGCTTATCCACATAAGTCTGCAGTGAAACCACTTACCGTTTCACTTAAGAGGTTTGTAACAACAGCTTTTTTATCAACTTCTTTCTCATTCTCCCTTTCAGGCTCACTGTCAGTACTGGTAGGAGGTGGAAGTGCTGAAGCACCAAACATGGCTTCGACATGAGCAGCTTGGATTTGTTCCTCCCTTCTTGCCTTGATAAGAAAATAGATTTGATCTATGTTTAGTCTTCCATACATAGATGATGCATGTATGTTAACAAGGAACAAAACTGACTATTCATGAATATAAGAAGAGGAATATACCTCTATTTTAGAATACCGGAAACTCTGGCCAATTTGCTTGACCAAGAAAGCATCATCTTCAGCCACTGCAGATAGGTGGGCAAATACAATTAGTTCAATTAAGTTTCAGGCTTCAAGCCAAACCCCAAACCATTACTCATTATCATTTATAAGAAAAAATATAATTGGCATTCAATAATTAAAAGAATCACCATGACTAAGCAATGAACAATTAAAATCAGTAAGTATTGGTGGTATTAACAAGCACACAACAACAGTACTCAATATTGGATCAATTAAAAATGAAGTTTACATTATCAGGATTCAGGTTCATATCACTTCATTTGATTAATTAATTATCAATTGGAAGTGGAGCCCTGTTTTCATAAACCAGTTCAGAGTTTTCAGCAAACAACCGACCTTCCAAGTGACTTATCTAAGTCTACAAAATAGATATGAACATGAAACTTACACTCACTTAAAATATACTGATAGATCTTTAAAATCCTTTTAAAATCAACTCAAAATTCTGTTTAAATTAAAAGTTATAGCGTTTGGAAGCTGGTGCTGCAAAACCAGAAAACTAGAAAAATCTGCAGCAACCACCAAACTTTCAAAAATCATATCTTCCAAACCACTTGGCCAAATTCCCTGAAATTTTTATGGAATATTAAAGACACACTGAAGTTTTACAGAAAAATAGTTTCATCTAAAAATTAGGTCTGGACTACTCCCAAAAAGTCATTCGTTCTGCTACCAATTATGCAGTTTTCTGCAGAAATTCTACACAAAGTATTTCCAACAACCTCACATACCAATTCCTATATTCAAGCCTAGGATTCATGTAAAACCATATTTCTAACTTTCTTTTGACTAACCAAAGTTGCCCAAGAACTCTTAATTCAATATATCACAATTTCATATCATAGGTGCAACGTAACCATATTATCACGGTATCCATTCTTCAGCATCTCATCTATAACAACATATCTCAAGTTCTGATTCATAAAATCAATTTTCAGCAGCCATAGCAACATTCCATACACAAAATTAACATCAACAAGTACTAGCAGCAAGTATAACTTCAAAATACACAACATCATCAATAATCATTACATTAAATCATTAAACCAATCACCAATTACAGCTATGATTCAACTCGATACTAACAATTATTCACACAAAGCAATCATAAACCATTTACAGTTACTTATTTAATTTTATTGGCATTCATAACTTAAAACATTTATTTTTAAAACAAATCCCCTACCTCAGTTAGTCGAAAACCACAAAATTAAGCATGACTTCAACTTCGTTTTAACCCGCAGCAGCAGCAATAGCCTTAAATCGGATCAGCAACGGCAATGCCAGTGAACAATTTGCAGTGGTATTGACCTAACCCTAACATATTAACATCTCAGCATTCTCAACCATGAAAACAGAACGGTAACAATAAGGGTTTTGGAACAAGGACAACTTACTAAAACTTGAAAGGAACAAACGACAGGGAGCAGCAGCAGTAATAGCTTTGTTTAAGCACAAGTAACCCCACGACCACCCATCACGGCAGCAGCGACTTCGGCACACAAGGAGGACCAAAAACAGAGACAAGACTGAGTAACTAACGAAGACAGTGGCTTCAGCAACAGCAGCGGCTTCAGCAACAGCAGCGGCGACGACTCTCGCCAGTGACGGCGACGACTCTCGCCAGTGACGGCGACGAGCTCTCGTAACGTTGACGGCGACTGGGTGCGGCGGCGGTGACAGGATCGGCTTCCCCTCTCTCTCATCTTCGCGCACTGTCTTTCTCTCTTCAAAGTTCGACGGCGGCTGGTCATCGGCAGAGCACAACGGCTCCTCTTCTCCCTGGCGGCGTCTCTGGCTCGCGACGTGCTCTCTCTCCCTCGACGGTGGCAGCAGTGACGACGTCTCCCTTTCTTTTCCCCCTTTCTCCTCTTCGCTCCCTCTGTTTGTTTGTTTGTTTCTTTCTTTCTTTCTTTCTTTCTTTCTTTCTTTCTTTCTTTCTTTCTTTCTTTCTTTCTTTCTTTACGTTTGTTTTCAAAAGCAGCTGAGTATTGGGTTTTTGGGAAGGGATGACGGTGGTGAATGGCAATAAGACGGTGGGATAAAGGGGTTAGAGTTTGTATATAGAATTAGAAATTTGGATTTAATTTGAGTAAAATATTTTTAATAAAATTAGAGTATAAAGTATTAATATTTGAAAAACTAACTTAATCTCTAAACTTTAAAATATTATTTGTGATATAAAAATACTTATTGATTCTTAATAAATTACTCTAATTGAAAATACATGGTAATACAATTAACTTTCTTTATCTTAAAAAAAATATTATTTAATCATAAATTTACAAATTAATTTTAATAAAATATTCTAATTAAAGTATTAGAGATAATATAATTAATTTTCTTTGTTTATAAAAATTAAAGTATTAAATTCTAAAATCTAAAATATTTAAACCAAATCATATAAAGTTATTATTATTTTACATTTGCTAAATTTTATAATTTAAATATAAAAAATAATTTAATAATTATAAAATCAGATAAAATCTTAAATTATTTTAAACTCAATTAATCAGAATTTGTTTAATTATCTTTAATAGAATAATTTCAGAGATTAAAATACTTAATGATAAATAAATCTAAATTAGCTCTTAATAAGATCTTCTAAATTTTTTACGTCTTACACACTATATAAAAAATTTTAATTTTTGAAATAAAATAAAATTATTTTAAAAAAAATATATACACAATTTTTTTACTCTTAAAGTGTTTAACACTTTGAAAAAAAAATTGTTATAAAATATACTTATATTTTAGGACAAATAATTAACTTGTTACAAACAATATTGAATTTTGTGACAAATTATTTTTTTGTTACAAAATAACTGGAGTTTTTGAAACAGAAAATTATTTTGTTACAAAACAATTGGAGTTTTTGAAACAAAAAAATATTTTGTTACAAAATATTTTGAATTTTTGCAACTTATTTTTTTTTTGTTACAAAATATTACAATATTTTGTAACAAAACACCATCTCGTTACAAAAACTAACATAATTTGTAACAAAATAAAACAGGTTGTTACAAAATATTATCATGTTTTGTAACAACTTGTAATGTTGTTACAAAACATTATCCTTTTGTAACAATCACTAATTATTATTACAAAATACTATTTTTTTTGTAACAATTTTAAATTTGATACAAATTTTTTGTTACAAATATTCCATTTTCTTGTAGTGGAGTCCATAAAACTGACAATTCTGCTGCACCAGAGTGACCAGTTGAGGTTTAAGCTCAAAGTTATTGGCACCAATGGCAGGTACAGCTATACTGCGCCCAGAGAAGTCAGTAGTAGGTGCAGTGTATGAGCCAAGCGTCCTCCTTGCATGCTTATTAGCGTTCAGCTTTCCACCATTAGCGTCCATGGTGGGATCTTCAACTTCCTTCTCAAAATATTTCTTGAGATTCTCTCTGGCTTTATAAGCTCTAGCTTATTGCAAACGCCGCCTCAAGGTCCTCTCAGGTTCAGAATAAAACTCAAGAAGGGGTTCTTTATCCCTATTCCTGCTTATAAACAAACAAGAGACAAAAAAAAGTAAGAGTCTCTATGTCAGAGTATAGAGAGCTTCCAGTGAGATATCCTATGTAAAAAGAAATAAGGGAAAACAAAACAAGCAATTAAACTAAAAGAAAATTTCGAAAATAAGAATGAGAAAGTAACCTAAAATTTTTTAAAACTAAAAAGAGAAATACTAAGAATTTCAAAAATAAAAGGGAAAAATATTAAAGGGACACCAAACTTAAAATCAGAAATTAAGGAAAAATAAATAAAATGAAAATCGAAAATTAAAGAAAAAATAAAATAAACAAAACTAAGGAAAATATCTAATCTAAGCAACTAGACAACTAGTAGTTGTCAATCACAAACAATCCCTTGCAATGGCGCCAAAAATTTGGTGCGGAATTTAAAATTCCCACAGCTTAACCAGCAAATGCACCGGGTCATCCAAGTAATACCTCAGGTGAGTGAGAATCAATCCCACGAGGATTGTCAGACTAAGCAACAATGGTTATCCAATTGGCATAGTTAGGCAGACAGAAAAAGGTTGTTGATGGTTGAAAGCGCATAAAACAATAATCAAGAGAGTAAAGAAAGCAAATAATAGGTTTGGTGTGAAAACAGTAGGAGAAAACAGTTAAGGCTTCAGAGATGTTTACTTTTCCAGATTAAAAGTTCTTACAAACTATTTTAATAATGTATGATTCATTACATGGCAAACTGTAAATGACTAAACCCTAATCTCTTAGTAATTCAGTCTCTTCTAACCTTCGTTGACTGCCACTCTCGTAGTCACTCAAATCCGATTAGAGGGTTAAGTTCAAACCCTAATTACCCAAAGCTAACAGGATTATATGTCACATATCCCAATTAGTTCATATAATTAGCAATTTAGGAAGAATTTGTTTTCAAGCTGGTGTTCAAGGGAGATAACTCTCTCGAGAATCATAAGAACTCATGTAGAATAAGGGTCATACTCTCGTTCCACCCAGATTCATAAGATTAAGAACGAAAACAATCCTTGAAACTAAATCAATACATTAATTAAAATAGAAAAGAAATAGTCTTAATCCATAGAAATAAACAAAGCTCCTAACCTTAACCAAGGAGGTTTAGTTGCTCATGTCTTACAGAGAAAACTAGGGTTCTGAAAAGTGCAGAAGTTTGATCCCCCAAAAAGGTTGGATCTTTTTCCTTTTATATTAACCTAATTTGAACTGAAATAAAATAAAATAATAAATTCTAAAACTAAAAGATATTATTTGTAAATAAAAATTACAAAAGAAAAATAAAATATAACTAATACTAAATGCTAAATCCACTAGAGATGCTCCAAGAGTGGGCCCTTCACATTCGAACCAAGCTTGCTGGCGCTAAATGCCATATTGGGCATTTAGCGTCCCAGAGGGAGTAACTTCGTGCACGCTACTGGCGCTAGAGGGAGTAACTTCGTGCACGCTGCTGGCGCTAAACGACAGGCTGGTGTTTAGCACCCCAAGGGGGTAAGCCAACTTCTCTGTTTTAGCTCCAAACTCTGCCAATTGTTCCGAATTTTGCCTGAAATCATATAAAACACCAAAACAACTCAAAGTATCATCCAAAGAGGGTTTTTGCACGAAAATCAAATAAAACTAAATAAAATCTAACTAAAAATAACTGAAAAATGATAAGAAAAAGGGTACAAGATGCTCTCGCATCATTTTACTATTTCATGTATTTATTTGACTTTTAATTTATTTAAATATTTTATATTTAATATTACATAATTAGTTTCTATTATTTATAATTTGACCACTAATTCTGTGAAAATAAATTTAAATAAGAAATTAAAATTAAAAAGGGAAAAATTTAAGAAAAATACGTCACAATATTTCTTTAAAAAATTGACATTACCGTCAGATTTACCAAGGGCATAATCTGACGGTAATAGTGCGAAAAACAAGATATTGAAGTGCCAACATTACCATCGAAAAAATCTGCCGATAACTAAATAATTTTTCTGGCAAGTAATTCGTCGCAGAATCCGACGGTGATTATCGTCAGACGAAAAAATCTGACGGTAACTCGTTACCGGTGAGGTTTATACTGTTGGATTTCTTCCGACGGTAAATCCGTTGGTAATTAACTTACCATCGGATTTTATTTGTTTTTTCAACGGTAAATTCGACGGTACTCAACATTTTTCTTATAGTGGAACTTGTTCACGAAGACAACAACTCCTCTGCCCCTGACCACAAGTCCCAGCCGGAGTGGGAGGATTTTATGAACACCGAGGACTACCTCAACAACGAGGACAAGTTCAATGTCACTAACATGCTCCTCCTTCTCTTCCCCAAGATCGATATGGACCCACCGATGGATTTGTTAGTAAGCAAGAGTTGACTCAGTGGAATGTTCTCTAGTCTAACAGAGAGGTTCTCTACCGCTCCCAGAGGGATCCAGAGGGAGATGCACATCCATGACAAGAACCATGACGGCTTCGTCTCTTTCTCCAAGTACGATCCTCCCAACTGGGTTCTTAATTCAGGTTCATCTTCTCCTCTTAATCTATGACATTTTTGTTAGTTTACTATGAATAAATACTCGTGAATCTAACGTAGTAGCAATGCATGTTTGTTGCAAATTTGTGGTAGATGTTGGTTAGTTTCTGTTTCTAATTTGGTTTGCTATTTTTATTTGAGCATCTTGAGAGAGAGAGAGAGAGAGAGAGAGAGAGAGAGAGAGAGAGAGAGAGAGAGAGAGAGAGAGAGAGAGAGAGAGAGAGAGAGAGAGAGAGAGAGAGAGAGAGAGAGAGAGAGAGGATAATTTAAAATTTTTGGATAGTTTTTTAGAATTTGGATAGTTTTGTTGTACGAGCTTTCATAGATACAACTTTAATTTTATTGTTTCATGAGTAGATTTATTAAATTAGTATCTAAAACTTTCGTGAATGAAAATAGTAATTTATTCTTATTTTATCACATTTTTATAAACCTTTTTTCAATAAAACTCATATTTATAACTATCTTTTCAATAAAAATGTGATTTAGTTATATATAAATTTTGTTACATGTGTAATAGAATTCAAAAAAAAAAAAGAAGAAAAGAATGGTTTTAACATGATAATAATAGAGATTAAAAATGATTTAGAAAAGAAAAAATGCGTAGAAGGAAAAAAAAAAGAAAAGAATATCAAGAATGAGAAAAATAAAGAGAAGCCGGAAAAAGAAAAGAAAGAGAAAAAAAAATAATATCTCTATCTTTTTTTCTTTAGAGATTTATTTTAAAAGTTACTTACATACATATCCATGGACTAATACTTTTCTAAAATTATTTTTAAAGTGGGGTCAAACTTAACAAAATATAACATGATCAAGGAGGCAATTAACAAATTATTTTTAAAATACATTTACTGTATATATGATTCATTGGTTCTTTTAAGACATCATAATGTACTTAAATAAAATTAGATATCATCCGAAAAAAACTATTTGTAACTTTTTTTTTCTTTATTTTCCATAATTTTTTTTTTTATGAATGCATCATATAAGCAGCATTGTTAGGTATGAAACATTTGGTCAAAGACTCAAAGTTCCACTAGCAAGTGTTGCAATTACTTGTCGCAAATTAAGAATAATTATATATAGCCATTGTTTTCCTCAAGAAAGGTATACCTATGTGTCTATCTTTCTCACATGCTGCCCATCATGGTTTGATTTTAATTTGCCTCATTATTTGATTTTTCTTTCTATTCGTTAACGTAATCGAATTAAAATTTAATAAATTGGTATATGCATGGTACGTGCTAGCTCCAAACCTTATTATTGACTTTATGAAAATACGAATACGAAAAAGTGAACTTTTGTTGATAAAAAGAAGGGAAGATTACTGTGGAGCTTATCATTGACTTTATTGCTCAAATTGGTTGCACATGGCTGACTAATGATATTCCTTAAACAATCTTATTATTATAATTAAAAGGTTATTAATTGTATATATAACTTAGATTTGGACAAAAATCTATTATATATAAATTGCGTGATGAGTATAATTTCCTTGAGATCAGAGATTTATTACCTCCATAAATATTCTAGCTATAGGTCATCATATACCGTGATACATCCTTTACCTGCTCCTATAATATCCAAGGGACAAAAGGGCTTTCAGATAGTGGAACCAGATTAATGCGGTAAATTTTTTATTAGTAACTCAATTAGTATCAGTACCTTCTCCGTTCAATAATAATGTAAATTCTTTTTTTCTTTTTTTTTTATTTAAACTTTTGTCTGACAAGTCGTCTAATTTAGTTAATTTAAAACGTTTAATATATTTGGTTTTCTAATTATAATAATATAATTAAGTAGTTTTATAATAAATATTTATTAAATTAGTTTGATAAGAAATCAATTAGCTCCACTAAATTGTCATATTTTTCTAACTTACAACCATTAATGTGTGTTTGGATTATAGTTTGCAAACGAGAGTTTGTATAAAATTAATTTTGCAAACTTGATTTGATAAAAAGTAAGTTTATATTGAAGTGATTTATATTTGGCTATCTTTATATCAAAATGGACTATAATAAAATAAATATTATTTGGATTACACTACTTAAAATCACTTTTAGATAAAAAATTATTAAAATAAGCATCAGCTTATTAAATACTTTTTTTATATTATCCTATCATTTTAATTTAGATATTTGAATAATCTTATTAATTAATTTTATAATAAAATTAATATTTATTTATCAAAATAAAAATAACATATAAAAATTAGCAAAATATATTTTATATTAAAAATAAAAAATATAAATTATATATATAAGAGTATTTAATTAATCAAATATGTTACATTTTTTTAAATTTTAAATATTAACGTAAAAATGTTAATTTAGTATTATTTATCGTATTTTTGTTTTAATACTCTCAGTAATCTTATTCTTAATATTATTTTGAAATCCAACGTTTATGATTTTATTAATACCTATAATTAATTTTTTTGTTAATTTATCTTTTTTTAATAGAATAATAATCTATATTATAAAGAAATTACAATAAAAAATTGTATATGCTAGAATTATAATTATAAAAAAAATACTAAAAATAATAAAATTAAATATTTATCTTGATAGTGATGAAACAAATCTAAAAGTTCTTGATGATGTATTTTATATAGTATATTTTTAGTTCTTTTAATACTCTTTTTTAATACCTATAGTTTTTTACTATTATTATTATTTATGGTTAATTTTTTTTTAATTTATTTTACCTAATGGGATCAATAAATTATATTATAAAAAGATAATAATAAATATAATATACAAAAATCACAATTATAAGAGTGTATAATGTCAAATAAAAATTTAACAAAAAAATAAAATAATAAATAATAGAAAAAGAGAGCTCATATAAAGAGAAATAATAAGAATTTCATAAATAATACAATAACATGTCTAAAGGATAAAATTGGTAAAAATAAATAAATATTTAGTGTAAATGGCTAAAAGCCCGTTAGTAAAATGCAGAAGCTAGAAATGGTTACTTCTGATAAACGTAATTTTGACTACAAAATCACTTCTACGTTTGCCAAACTAAAATTAGCCAAACAAAAAATTGAAACTTTTAACGAGCTTAAACGTGCTTTTTCTCTTTAGACAAATTTGTCAAACACACCCTTGATTTAGTATACGTTTGCTTGTGTTATTATAATTTGGGTTAAATTGACCGTTACAATATGATAACTATAATAATCAACCAACAAGCTAAGTGATATAAACAACAAAAGTGAATCAAATGAAAGGGTCATTCTATAGTACAGATCTAAATCCATACAGATTTACAGATTTTATATCTGAATGAATATGCGATTGACACGTTGATGTGTTGTTGTAGGGCTTGTCTCCAAGGTCTATGGTAGCTGTGGCTATGGCTGAGCCGTTAGCCAATGATTTTTTGTTGGAGTATCTGTTGATGGACTTTTTGAGTTGGGCTTTGCGGACAAAAAAAAGTGGGTATTCAAAGATAATGGGTGTTTCTTTTTTGTTTCCTTTGGGAGTGGGATAAAACAAAAAAGACACGAATGCTCTGTTGCATCCATGGAGGGCGTACCATTGACTAAGACGTTTTTCCCAAATAGGAACCCCTAGGGTCAAGGTACAGGAATAAGGCCGGTAAAGGTGTTGGCGTCGTAGAGCTTCCAGCCGGGAAACAGGCAACAGTCGACGTTGTGGGTTCGTGGCTTGTTGGTTGCTGAGTGCGCCTGGCCGTCGACACTTCTGCTGTAGGCGTGGTCGGAGGAAGTTGGTGGTGTTGGTGTTTTGTCATCCGCGGAGGTATGAAGTAGATTGTTTCAGGTGTTTTGGATTATACTGTATTCAGCATAACCACTCTAATTAGGGACACGCAAACACAGTTTCTCACGCATTACACTTTCTATCACTTGTCTTTCTGGGCTGTGTCACTCAACCACAGGGTCTATGTCTACTGGCTCAACCCTGCAGCATCATCTGGCTTATCCATGTTCTCCAGTGAGTAGTGTTCTTTCACAATGTTCCCTTCATTTTTTTCATTCGGAAGTTTGAAATTGTTATGTGATTGGGGGAGAAAATGAATGATGTAGATTCGACTGTTATTTCAATTCTGTAGTCTTATTTTATTTTTTGGTTATTCTGAAAAAACTGTTCTAAGAGAAATCTAGGAGGCGATGGGTTTATGAATGTGGTGCAAAAAAAAAGTTATGGTACTCGTGTGGAGAAGGGTGTTTTTTTGGTTAGAACTAATCATTGCCATTAGACATTGCCCGTTGCAACCATTTCTCTCAACTCAAAGGTGCTGTTTGGTGATGAAAATGTTAGGAATGCGTTAGTTCTTTCAGCAATAGTGGGAATTTTTTTTTTTTGCTCAAATGTTGCTTCTTATAGGATAGTAAAGTTGGAAAAAGGGGTGCAATGTTTTTTGCCGTTGGAGGATGCGTTATGAGACTTGGTTTCACGTGAGTCATTTCTCGTACGGATAACCAATGAACCTGGGAAGAGAATTTAGTCATTGTTTATGATGAAGAAAGAAATAAGCTCTTTTAGGCATGAGATGCATCATTTAATTAAATGAATACTATATAACTAACCAAATTTTGATTTAACCAATCATGTAGCGAGAAAATTGTGAAAGATGTCAACAAACCCTAAAGGTATTGTGAAAGCCGTTGGGGTAAATTTTTTTTCATAGGCGAAAATGCACAAAATAGATGTAGTAAGAGAAAATGGTTGATCTAACACAAATATGTAGGCTCCTAAACATAAACAACTATTGACTGAACACGCCTATTATCTGTTTTTCAGGAGAAAATGGTTTCCTATGCCAATCATTCGATAGAGTATGGCTGACATTCTGTTCTATATTGGTTGTTATTATAATGTCACCTAAGACAGTTATTGTTATTGTTCCTTTCCATTTCACCTTATGGATTTTTGATGAATTCCTCACCTGAACCATTCATTCAGGTAGATAAGGTTGAAAGAGAGGAAGCGTTTGGGGAACGCTCAGTCATGGATACTTATTCATGGTTGGAACACCCTGTTCGAAGATTGGGTATGATGATATGTAAGTTCGTTGTTGTTGTGAGTTTCTTGTTTAGTGCACCGAAAATTCAATGTGCGTTACCTATGGTGTAGTAGCTAAAGAATGATTTCATGTGTGTTTAATTTATGTAAAAATATGCTGGTCATATCTCTATATTTGATTTCAGAGTATTACAGGATCTTCCCCGTCCGGGACTAGTCACCGATTCACGTTTGATTTGTAATAGGATGGATGATCACCATCTGGTTTTTTAGGCTGATTTAACTATTTACATATGCTTAGGTTGTGATAACTTTTTAATCGATTGAATAAATTTCTTCACTTACATCAGTTGTGGTTGTATCATGTTACGAAGGAATATTTTCCAGGTGATTGAAGTCCTGTGAGTTTGAAGATGGATTCCAGCTTTCAGTTTAGTTGTGGTGAGGATGACACAGATCGGCTAAGTGAAGAAGAGTTTTCTGGTGTGGCTAGCTTGAGTGGGGAGAGGACGAGGACCCCTCGTTTGAGAATGACTCTGAGGCAGGCGACACGACTGAATACTTGCACGGGAACGGCTTTGGCGCAGACCCGGTGCTAGGTGAGGGGGATACAAACTGCGTTACAATATAAATAACGCACAAATTGACGCTTCTGAAACCCAAAAGATAGAGGGAGGACTTACCATAAAGTCCGGACCGTTTCATACGAGAGAACGGGGTTGACGTTTCTGCTTCTACGCCTGATGAACTGCCTTTAGAGTATTCATTATTATAACAACGCCGCCCTGCTACATTCCTTTTACACCTTTCACATTTTCACGATCTTGGGCTCAGCCAAAAAATTACCCGACCCAAAACCCCATCCGACCCAACACAAATCCCCACCTCACAGTCCACACATACCGTACACGGCTCACCACATCAAACACCAAACAACAACGGCCCAGCCCATGTAAGGTAAAACCAATTGTGGCTCTGTAAACTTGGCTACTTCTTTCCTGTTTTCATTAGCCGGCTAACAATTTCACAAATAAGGGAGACAAGCTTGCAGAGCTCTGCCAAGCATGTTCCCTGCAACCAAGGTTCTTGTCACTTGTCAATAACTTCTTCAATCTGTAACCATTAATCTGTACCATATAACTGGCCCAAATAAAATCTTTATTTCTAAGAAGAATTTAATTTTGATATACAATAAAGTTGCAGTTGTGTATAAGAATAGAACAGTAAAATCTAGAGACACAAATATATAAAATTAAATTTAATAAATAAAATATGGATAAAAATATTAAATGAAAATATAATTTATTTTTTTATTCTTTTTGTTATCATTATCAACTTTTCTTTATCATTTTATTTTTTATTGTAAATTTTGTGTAAAAAATAAGATAAATTAATTTTTTATTTTTTGTTTTATCTTATATTTAATTGATTATCAAATAAAATATAAAAATATTAATTTTTATGTCTTTATCTTAATTACCTTTTATATTAATAATTTAAATAATTATCCAAAAATATATGTGGTTGAATGATTATATAAATATTTTATAATATTAGTATATTAAAATTAAATTCTTTTAAGAATTAGAACTTGTTTCACACGATGAGGATTATTTTAACTAGTATTAATCTGATTTGATTCTTGTGGACACTGAATGTGGTTTTAAATAAAGCACCATTAATTAAAATGTCTTGAATTTTGTCATATTAGTTATATATGAGAACGTAAAGTAAAAATTAGATTTTAAATGGTAAAATAATGGTATTGACGTACGTAACAATAATTTTTTCCTATCTTATCTTCTAATAAAGTGAAATATAAATTAGTTTGTCATACATTAGATGGCTCTTTCTTTCTTGTATCATCTACACTTTGAAAATAATAATACTTCCGATTTCAAATAACTATCCCATTATAACTAAGAAAATGATTATAAATTTTGATTTTAGGTACTTAAAGTTGATCGTATAAAATTACCTCTATTAACTTCTCTTTTTTCTTATACTTATTAAAAGTTTTTTGAAAAAATATTTATATTTTTCGAAAGTACAAGACTTCATTTTATATTAAATAAACAAAAAATATTTTACTATATTTGTAAATTTTAAAAGTCATGAATACTTTCAAAAGTATTTAAGAATATGTTTTCTAAAGTTAATTATTCGTATTTATTAAAATTACAAAATCTAATATAATCTCATATATCAATAAATATTCAAATTTATCGTTATATATTTATTTTTATTATTAATATGATCTATTTAAATTTTAAAAGTTATTTTTATCAAAACATAATAAAATTATTTTTAATTTAATTTATTAAATATAAGTGTTATCATTTTTAAAAACCAACTTTCTTAAACTAGTTAAAAAAAAAACAAAAAAAAAAACCCTTTACCAAAGGAGCCCTGACTCTCTTTGTCCTCATTTACTTTCCCTCTTTCATCTGATAAGGCAACTAATAGATTTTTTTTTTTTTTTGGTATAATTCTATTAAGAGTATTTTTTATGAACACTAGTACTTATGTAAAACAAAATATTTAAAAAAAAAAAAACTGAAACTATTTAAGATTAGCTAGAGTTGGTAAGTGCTTAGTTGGTTTTCTGCATTTTCATTTTCTTTTTCTAAAATTTGTTAAAAAAAAAAGAAAGAACATTATCATCATATTCTCAATGTTTTCATTCTTTACGAATTATAATTTTAAAAAAATAAAATTATTTTATTAGTTTTTATAGTTTTCTTAAATTTTTAGTTAGTAGGTCCCTATATTTTAAAAATTTTTCATTGAGTTCCAATACTAGTTTTTAGTTAAATCCTTTTTATTAGCAGTAAATATTACAAGAATATTTTTATCTATCTCACATTATTAATGAATATGTCTGAGCATATTCCATTAGTTAAAGTTTTGGGATCGATAATAAAAATATGATTATAAATTTAAAATTGGTGTAAGAACCAATTAAAAACTTTTAAAGTGTGAAAATTCAATTACAAATTTAATAAAATTATAGCGACTAACAGATAATGTAACATTTTAAAAACATAAAATATAAACACAAATCAAGTAGTAATTCCTAGATTTTTAATGCATTGAATACACTATTTTTTTTTTTTTTGAAATTTACTAATTTTTGAAACGTTATATCAAAACCAAAACAAAAAAAAAAAGAAAAATAATTGTTTCCAAATTAAACTATTACATGATAAAAGTATTTTTAATAATAACAGGCAGGAGGAGTTGATGAGCATGCTTCTTAAGCATGCAGTCAAATGAAGATCGAATAGAATGGCCATAGCACCCACATAATTACTAATCATAAATCTAAGTAGTTTATTCTAAAAGATCTTAGCTTCTTAGGCTAATCATCAAAAAAGGCATGGAGCTTCCTACCACCTGTAATTATCATTATTAGAATGTGCAACTTCTAAATATATTCCTAAACTTTAAAAATATATATGTTCAAAACTTCAAATTAATGAGATAAAAATAAATGTGGATCATATATATCTTTATTAGCTTAGATTGTGTGTGGGAAAAGTCTAATTGTGTGATTAGTTCCTTGTTCATGTATAATCCCATGATTTGATAGAAAGATCACATGCAACAACTTTGGACTATATGGGTCTTATTTCCCATAATTATTTTAACGCTAACAATACTACTCAAATTATTTGATTGGGGAATAATCATGAAATGGGGTATCTAGCAGAACATGCTTATCATGGTTCATTTAGATTTCTAATTATGCCACCCACTAATTATATAATTAATTTCTCTTTTCAATTCCCGTAAAATTAAATAATAACAATCATATATACTAATCATTACTTCATTCTTATTTTTTTTTCCTCCCATCATTTGGAACTCATTGTCTTTTTAATGATATGTATGTGTGGGGAAACGGAAATTAATTAATAAAACGGGAAACTAGAACTCTTAATTAACACAATTAGCTAGTAAGATAGTATTGAAAATAATAAGTGGACAAAATATTAAGAAAAAATGCACTTTCTGAATTGAACCCTTTAGAAGAGTGAGTGAGGGATTCTGTTATCCCCTTTTTCCTATGATACATATTAGATTACTCAATAATTATGATCATTGAAGAAGAAGCTAATATGGGACTCAAATTGAAGTGTTATGATAATCTCTCATTAGAGTGTGGATAAAAGCTTCGAGAAAAAAGAGAGGCACGTGTTTACACTCATTAGTTAAAGGCAGAGAAAAGGGTTATATATGGAAATAATTAATTTAAATAAATAAACGACAAAGCTTAAGGGTGGAAACGATGATTTGTTCAACCTTTTCATCCCTTATTTAAACCCATGAACTCACATGCTGACTCCTCACAACAAAACAAACACAAAACCAAAAACGAAAGTGTAAGGAACCATCTCCCTCATCAACCTCGAGTTACAACTTACAACACATTCCTTTTTTTTCTCTTCTTTCTTTTCTGCATGCCGAAAACCGAACTAGAATTTTCGGTGTTGAGATAATATAATCCTTTTCATACACTAACTATATCCGATGAATACTTTTACGTCGTCATCGTCGCAGTCGCCAAGGTCAAAAAAGAAGCAAACTAAGCCGGCGGCGCAGCCGCAAGAGCAGCAGCAACACGAGACAGCATGGGGAGGAAGGTACCTCGGGGTGAGGAGGAGACCATGGGGGAGGTATGCGGCTGAGATTCGCGACCCTTCTACTAAGGAAAGGCATTGGT
Organism: Arachis hypogaea; assembly: GCF_003086295.3. Classification (NCBI taxonomy): domain Eukaryota; kingdom Viridiplantae; phylum Streptophyta; class Magnoliopsida; order Fabales; family Fabaceae; genus Arachis; species Arachis hypogaea. The sequence goes on along the minus strand of NC_092051.1, from coordinate 128,675,990 downwards.
TAGGCACGTTTGACACTGCAGAAGAAGCTGCCCTGGCATATGACAGGGCAGCTCGCTCCATGCGTGGCTCACGTGCCCGAACCAACTTCGTCTACCCGGACACTCCTCCAGGCCTATCGGTCACCCCAATCTTGTCACCCGACCAACTCCAACCCCAAACTTATAACCACCACAACCATGTCCATGACTTGTCCTCAATCTTCACCTCTAACTCGATCTCAACTAGTCAGCAGCTCGACTCAAATCCAACTCTAGACCCAGTTACGTTGTTGGTTGGCGCCAACAACAACTGGAGCTATGATAATACCTACGGCTATAGCGGCGGCGATCACCAAAACAGTAGCAACGATGGTTACTACAACAGTACTAGCTATCCCGACCAAGGTTGTCCGAATTTGGGGCACGTTTTTGTTGAAGAGGGTGGAACTAGCAATAGCAATAGCAATAGTAGTGCTTCCACAGTTGAGCTACCTCCATTGCCACCTGATATCACAAGCTCCATTGGTTATAATAATATGGATAATCATGATCATGGTTTTGATTATTATCACAATATGACTTCTGGGGATTATGTTCAAAGTCCAATGTTCAATGCAATGCCAACGGTTTCGGAGAATGTGGCTGGAGCTGAGGGTTTTGAATTGGGGGGCTCCTCTTATTTCTTCTGATCATCTTGATAAGTTAAATAATATTATTATTGTTGTTACATTATTAAGTCAAGGGTCCTGTATGTGTTAGTGCATTATGTAGATGCTAGTTTTTTAATTTATGCCGTTAATTATTGTGATGTTTGTGTGTGAAAGAGAGAGAGTACTATATTGGTTTGTTGTTGTTCTCGGAGAAAGACATTTTCTTGTGTTTTTCATCCGTGTCGTTGAATTGTGTGGCAACTATATACATAGAGCAAGTTATTATATAAGAAATGTTTCTTTGAACACATACAAAATATTCTCTTGGACCGTTATGAGACACATTTCACTTCACTTATCTTTTGAGTTTTGACTTTTAGGTGACCTCCACTCTTACCTATATTTATCTTGTTTTTTATCGGTGTAATTATTCTGTTAGCGTATTTAATTTTATTAAATTTTTAATTAAATTTTTATATTTTTAATTAAATTTTTATATTATTTTTTATTTTATAATTAGATTTTTTTAATATAAAAAATTTTAGAATTAACTGAATATTTTTTCACAAATTAAAATATTTATAATTAAAAATTTAACTAGATCTTTGACCAAATATTTTTTTAAAAAAATATTTTGTTAATTTTAATATTTTTTATATGAAAATAGCTTAATTATAAAATTAAAAATAATATAAAAGTCTAATTAAAAAAATATAAAAATTTAATTATAAATTTAATAAAACTACGCAGAACAATTAAATAATTAAATATGTTTTATTCTTATATTTGATTAGTTATTATTAATAAATGTGATAAAATTGTGAAAGAATAGGAAAAGCAAAGAAAAGAACTTTTATTGATTGTTGATTGATTGAACTGTATTGAAGTGTAGTGTAAACTATGAGGGTAAAACTAAATATATATATATAGAGTATTGTCCTATGAAAGATAAAAGCAAATAAAGATAAGATAAGAACAACTAAAGATAAGATAAAGATAAGACAAGATAAGATAATAAAGACTAAAATTGTAATTGAATTTATGTATTCTGTTGGGTTGAATTTGTGGGCCGTGAGACGTCTTTATTGTTGTCATGGGCTAAGATGGAAGAGTGGTTTAATACGCCCCCGCAAGCTGGAGGATGAAAGATGTCAAGAACACTAAGCTTATTTAGATTAAGATGGAAGGGTTGAGGAGACAAAGGTTTGGTGAAGATGTCAGCTAGTTGCCCAGAATAGGGAATTGGGAGAAGTTTCATCACTCCAACTTAAGCTTTTTGTCGAACCAAGTGACAATCAACATCTAAATATTTGGTCCGTTCATGAAAAACCGGGTTAGCAGCAATATGAAGAGCACTCTGATTATCATAATATAAAATTGGTGGACGGATAGGAGAGATGCATAAAAATTGTAACACATTTAGTATCCATTGAATTTCACAAGTTGTGTTGGCAAGTGCACGATATTCTGCTTCCGTAGATGAGCGGGCAACGGTAGTTTGTTTCTTGGTCTTCCAAGAGACTAAAGAACTGCCTAAGAAGAAACAATAACCTGTTAAAGATCGCCGAGTGTCAGGACATCCGGTCCAATCAGAGTCACTGAAGCCGAGAAGCTGAATTTCTGATTCCCTTGGAAAGAAAAGTCCTTTGCCGGGACTAGTTTTCAGATATCGTAACACATGCTTGGCCGGTTGAAAATGAGATTCAGTAGGAGATGCCATGAATTGACTTAATTGTTGAGTGGCATACATGATGTCCGGTCGAGTAGTGGTGAGATAGATAAGACGGCCAACCAAACGACGATATACAAAAGGTCGGATAGCAGGGGAGTTTTGTCTTAATATAGTCTTGTGGTACTATCCATTGGAACAGAGGCAGGTTTAGCACCTAATAAACTAGAATCCTCCAAAAGATCAAGACAATATTTTCTCTGAGATAAGCAAATTCCCTTCTCTGATTGAGCAACTTCAATACCCAAAAAATATTTTAATGAGCCCAAGTCTTTAATTCGGAAGTGTTGGTGCAAAATAAACTTAATGACAGTAAGTTTAGAAATGGAATTACCAGTGAGAACAATATCGTCAACATAGACTAAAAGGATAGAAATTTGATCACCAATGAATTTGACAATAGACTATAATTAGATAAGGTCTGCTGGTATCCATGAGATAGCAAAAGATGAAAAAGTTTGTCATACCACATACGACTAGATTATCGTAAATCATACAGTGACTTGAGTAGCTTACAGCATTGATTCGGTTCAGGAGATGTAAATCCGGGTGGCAGAGTCATATAAACATCCTCAGAAAGATCTCCATATAAGAAAGCATTATTGACATCCAACTGATGTATGGGGGAATGCTTCATAGAGGCCAATGCCAAAACTAATCTGATGGTGGCAGGCTTGACAACAGGGGAAAAAGTTTCCAAGAAATCAACATCTTCAGTTTGAGTGAATCATTTAGCCACAAGGCGTGCTTTATATCGATCAACTGAACCATCAGGCTTGCGTTTGATGCGATAGACCCATTTACAGCCAATCGGCTTAACCCCTGCAGGGCAATCAACAAGACGCCAAGTTTTGTTCATCTCAAGAGCATCCAACTCATCTTTCATAACACTACACCAATTAGAGTGTTGATTGGCGTCCTTAAAAGACTTTTGACTCAACGTCAGAATGTAGAGATAAAAGAAACTTTTTATGTGAAGATGAAAGAGAAGAAAAAGATATGATTGAAGATAAAGGATACTTGCACTTTGAGGGAGATTGATTTGTAGAGATGAGAGATAAATTACACAAGTAATTAGATAGATATGCTAGAGGTCGGTGAGGCCGGTCGGAATGACGAGGATGGGGTTGCTCAGGTGGTAAAGAAGGTGACGGGGGATGAGAAGGTGATGGTGGGTTGGTATCTAGTGTTGAAAGTGATTCGGTGGTCATGGGTTCAACTTGGTTAGGAAACGATAGTGAGGAAGAAGGAGAGGTTGTTGGAGAAAATAAAGAACTAGGTGGAGTTGGGTCAATGGGTATAGGTGAGGGTTCAACTGGAAGACTAACTGAATCTTGTTTTTGAGGTGTGTTTGGCAATGTTGGGCTGAGTGTATGGAATTGGACATTTTTTGTGACTAAGGGCAAGATCATTTCATAAAAAATCACGTTTCTAGAAATCTCAATTCTTTTATCTTCTAAAACATAAACAATATATCCTTTAAAACCATTTTGAAAGCCAATAAATACAGTCTTTTTGGCTCTTGGATCAAATTTTGATCTGTTTACCATTGGGGTAGAAATAAAACATAAGCATCAAAAAACTTTAAGGTCATGATAATTTGGTGGATGATTGAATAAAATCTCAAATGGTGTTTTAAAATTAATTACGAATGATGGAACTCTATTAAGTAAATAAACAGCATGTCTAACAGTATAAGACCAAAAAGATGATGGTAAATTAGATTGAAACATAAGAACACGAGCTATATTCAAAATATGTTGATGCTTGCGTTCTACCCTTCCATTTTGTTGAGGAGTTTCAACACAACTACGTTCATGAATAATGCCCTTTGAAGCATAAAAATCAGGTAAAATAAATTCTGGTCCATTATTGGAACGAATAGTTTTGACTTTGGAATTGAATTGTGTTTCAATTAAAGTAATAAAATTTTTTATTTGATTTTGCACTTCTCCTTTTGATTTTAATAAAGTAACCCATGTAAAGCGGCTAAAATCATCAACAATAGTAAAAAAATATTTATGATTATGAATAGAATTTTGTCGAAATGGACTCCAAATATCAAAGTGTAATAAATCAAAACTTGCATTGGTTTTGTTAAAACTTTGAGAAAATGAAAGTCTCTTTTGCTTAGAAAGATGACAAATGTCACAAACCTCGTCATGATGCATAGAGATAAAAGGAAATTATTTATGTAAATGATTAAGTCTTTGTCCAGAAAGGTGTCCTAAATGAAAATGTCATATATTGGAAGGTGTAATTGGTGGAGATTGGATTGAATTTATGGAGTGTGTAGTGGATGAATTTTTACCGAAATTGGGTTCAAGGACATATAATCCCTCTCTCATTCTGACCAAATCAATCATTCCCAAATTGTTGCTCTGTAGAGTGCAATAAGAAGATGAAAAAGTGAGTTCACATATGAGTGCTGAAGTAATTTTTGAAACAGAGATAATATTAAAGTTGAAATGAGGTAAATAAAGAATATCATGAAGGATCAAGGATGGTGAAAATTGAACGATGCCTTTATAAGAAACAGTAGTTCGAAAACTATTTGGTAAATAAAAAATAATAGGAGAAATTTGTGTGTAAGAAATAAACCAAGACAAATTTGATGCAATATGATCTGTGGCACCAGAATCAATGATCCAAGTATTCAAAAATGAATATCGATTTGAAGAATTGTTAATAGTAGAAAAAGTATTGAAAGAACAAAGATAATGAGTAGTTGAACCTGACAAAAGCGCAAGTTGGTTTGAAGGACGAGCTTCTTCATTGAAAGGAAGTGTCATGAAAAAAAAGTGTTGGGTTGATGAAAGGTCCAAAAGAAGCTCCGAATGAAGTTGCTGGTGTGCCCTTTTTTCTTGATCTAGGACAGAGTAAGGAGGTTGATTATTCATAGTGGGAGGAGAGGTTGAAGGGATTTTAAGATCTAAATTGGTTAATTTATCCATAGATGTCAGCAGAGCTCAAGAAGAGCTCTGATACCATGATAAAATTGTGAAAGAATAGGAAAAGCAAAAAAAAAAAAAGAACTTTTATTGATTGTTGATTGATTGAACTGTATTGAAGTGTAGTGTAAACTACGAGGATAAAACTAAATATATATAGAGTATCGTCCTATGAAAAATAAAAGCAGATAAAGATAAGATAAGAATAACTAAAGATAAGATAAAGATAAGATAATAAAGACTAAAATTGTAATTGAATTTATGTATTTTGTTGGGTTGAATTTGTGAGCTATGAGACGTCTTTATTATTCTTACTCCATTTTTAAGTATGTAACATTTTCTTGTTTTGTTAGGGAATTAATTTTATTTTAATTAATAATTAGGCAATAACATAGTTGATCAAATGCGTAGCCAATAATTAGCCAAAAATATGTGTCACGTAGAATTTCTCATATTGTTCAAAACTCCTAATTTGAGATGCTTTTTCTGGAGGATTTTTTTGAAATAAAATAAAAAAATTTATTTACGAAAAATAAAATTATTTAACAAGATATTTTTTTGGTGTTAAAAAGCAATTCATGTCAGAAAGGGGCGATTTGCCTCAATTTGCCTAAGACGAAGCTGAATGGGGTTTTTCTTCCTGCAGTTCATCCAAGTGAAAGACGATCTGCGTTGTTGCTCCTCAGTTCGTCCATTCCAGCAATGATCTACCTCCAAGCTAACGGTAAAAATGTAGCCTATAAATTTAAGTGAGTCTACACCAAAATTCTTTTTTGTTTAACTCTATTCATTTTTCTATTTCTTACTTATTTATCTCTAAAATGTCTTAAATACTATTATTATTAATTCATTATGATAAAAATATAGTATTTGATCAAAATAAATTTTTTGTATTTAATTTTGTTCAACGAATCTTTGTGTACATCTCAACTGAGGTGAGATATATAATGACATTAAAAGTTTTTGCAACGCACATTATTGGTTAACAACTCAGAGAATGAAAAATATTTATTAAGATATCTGATGTAAATGATATTTTTTATTACAAAAGGTATTATTTTAATATTCATATATAGTATGTATTTTATTATTTTTGTATTTTCTTTTTTATAAAGGACACTTTTTATTATTATATTATGTTATTATTTTATTAAAATTAAAATGGTATCATTTGTTATTGTTACGGTGGGTAACCGGAGATTAGTGGGCCGGATGGCGTTGGTTGGCCCAAGCGTGTGAGGGAGGTGACTATCGAGTGAACCTGAAACTCGGTGTTCCTCCGTCCGACTTGTACGTGAGAAAGAATGGGGGATGGTACCTGCAAAGACACTCCGATGCTTAAGTTAGCAAGAGCGGGAGCAGGTTAGAACATATATTGGAACTTTGTGATACCTGAGGGGTGTCAGGGTATTTATAGTGGTGAACCAATAACCACCGCTGGAGTAGTGCCACCTTTTTAGGTGGATAACCGTTCCCATATCTTAGGGAAGTTAAGATATGGCTCTATGAAGTGGTTAGAGAGTTTCTAAGGGCAGTTACTCATTTAAATGAATGTTATCTGCCAGCTGACCCTCGTATCCGACTTCCCAGGAACAGGTCGTGTTCAGTACCGACTTCTGGGGATGAAGGCTGGTACTGGGGGAAACTCAACCCTTTGGGTTGGGTTTCTTTGCTTGGATTCTGGACCCTTATTGCTGGGCCAGGGTATGAACAGTGCCCCTACTCGAGCCCAATTTCTTTTTAGGATTTGGGTTCGAGTATTCAACTCGGGGTCGTAGCCGATTTGCGAGAGGACCGACGTGATGGTTTAAGAACCGACGTGATTTTTTCTTGACCTTTCGGTTCTGACAGTTATGTCTAATCAAGCGTCGTGTCCGTTAGGGGTGTGTGTAGGGATTTAATGGCCTTGGTAACGGTGCATCTTCATTAATGATTGCCCCCATTTTACCATTATGCCCCTAACGTTCTTATAAATACTTTCCCTCTCTTTCGTTGTTTCGTTTCTGCGATCTTTCAAATTTCCCTTGCATTCGTTCGTGCTGTATTCTTGCGTTTCGAAGGCTTTTACTTCCTCCAGTCTTGATTTCAGACTTAAAGGTTAGCTTTTTTCCCCTTCTGTAACATGCTTTCTATTTGCGTGCCTTTGTCTTGTAGGTAGATTGGTTTGTAGGCTTTAGTTCCGCACCCCTTCCCTTAGAGACCGTGTGTTGATTTTCCTTTTCTTTTGTAGGTTTCTTGTCACCCTTTTTAAGAAAAAGAAAATGGCTTCCATAGATGCTCTCTCCCAGTGGGTTGATGTTACGGTCTTAGGGGAGGAGCCCTCAGTTGATACTGAATTTATTACCCACCTTCGTACTCACTATAGAATTTGTGCTTCTGAAGAAGATGAGCCGAAGTACGAGTTGGTAGTCCCGGGTCCAGAAGACCGGGTTTGCTTCGGGAGGGCCGACGAGACGGCCCCTCATTTCTTTTTTATGTATGAGAGTATGGTCACTCGTTTGGGCGTTTTTCTCCCTTTTTCAGAGTTTGAAGTGTCTGTGTTGCGTCACTGCCGGGTTGCTCCCACCCAGCTTCATCCCAACTCTTGGGATTTTTTGAAAATTTATCAATTTATCAGCCAGGCCCTAGAGTTTCCGACTTCTCTGAGGATTTTCTTTTACCTCTTCCATATGACCAAGCCCTTCAGTGGGCTAAATAATAAGCAACAGTGGGTGTCCTTCCGAGCCATACAAGGTCGGAGGCTTTTTACTCTTTTTGACGAGTCCTTTCACGACTTCAAGAACTACTTTTTCAAAGTGCAAGCTGTAGAGGGTCACCACCCCTTTTTCCTGGATGATCATTCTTCTCCCCGATTTCCTTTATATTGGCTGGAGGCCTCCCCCTGCGAGAAATATGGTCTGGATGACCTAAATGAGGTGGAAGCAGCCATTGTGAGGTTCCTCCGAGAAGTGTGGGGGAGGGCCCCATACTTGGATACTAAAAAATTTCTCCAGGGGTCGCCAGCCTTTGTCCAGTCACAACTAGGTAGCTTTTTGCGTTTCTCACTTATTTCCGACTTGCAATTTCTTTTACCGACTTGTCTGACTTTTAGCTACCAATTTGTTTTTGCAGAGATGGTAAAGAAAAACGCCCAAGAGTCTTACCAGAGGGTTCAGGAAGCCAAGGCAAAGTCTCGAGCCAGATCTGGTGGTGTTAGGACGGTTGTCTCTCCTCCTCCTCCTCGGAACGTTGGGACTCCCTCTCAACCTATTGTAATTTCTTCCTCTGTTCCCTCTCTGCCACCCCCTCCCGTCCGACCTACTCCCGAACCAGAGCCAAAGAAGCGCAAGACCTTAGAGTCTGGCGTTTCTGGTGAGGCAGACGCTCTTGCGTTCGTCCGAAAGAACATTTATCCTCATGCTCGTATGAGTATGGATGATGTTTCTGTTCGGCACTACCTCACCACTGTGGTTGAGGAGAGTCTCAAGACGGCGGGGGTTTGTGGCAAACTCTTAGATATATTTGAGAAGACTCCTATCAGCTCTTTAGGGACGACCTCGAGGGTCGAGGAGCTGGAAGGTAGGCTCCGCATATATCAGGATCATGAGAGGGAGTTGGAGGGGGAAGTTACCAAGCTGAAGGAGGAGAGAGACAGCCTCCGGGAGAAGGGGAAGAAGTTGCAAGCCCAATGTAACATGGAGATGGATTTGAGGAAAGCAGCGCAAGCCAGCTACAACAGTTTATTTGCTGATCTTGTGTCTGTAAAGAATGACTTGCTGAATGCTCGGAAGGCCTATACCGAGTTGGAGGACTCTATTGCGGATGGTGCTGATGAGGCTTGGAGGATTTTCAAGGAACAGGTCGGAGTTATTGCTCCTGACTTGGACCTTTCTCCTTTGGACCCTGATAAGATTGTTATTGATGGTGCCATCGTGGATACTCCTGTCCCCGTGGTGGAGTCTGAGTCTGATTTAAAGACTCGGGGGCAGAGGATCATAGAGTCCCCTCCTCGCTCTAAGGACGCTCCGAGTTCCTCTACCATTCTTCCGACTTCCTCTTCGACTCCTGCTCCTGGCGTTCCCCCTGACTCTGCTGGTGGTGATCCTCTTAAAAAGTGATTTTGGCTATTGGGGCCCGGCCTGTGGGCCCCTCTTTTTAAACTCTTTATATTTATTTGTTGGTGTTTGAACAATTTTTGGCCTTTTAAGGCCGTAAACAAAACAATTTATGATGCCCTTTCTTAATAAGGGTTTAATTTAGCGTTAAATAAATGCCCTTTTTGGATAAGGGTTTTGAGTTACCTTATGCGCGCATGCTTTTTCTGTTCGTGGTTCTTTTGACTCTTTGATCTTTTCTAGAAAAAACCTTTTCTTTGGGGCTTGCCTACTTTTCTGAATTTCCTTGATTCTCAAGGCAGCCTTACTATTTTTTCTTAGTTTTTCCTTATCTCTTTTTGTTATTCTTAGTACTCAATTTTGTTTTATTGAGTTTTTCGTGACTTAGGCTACTTTTGCGATTCATTTTAACTTTACTCGGCTTCGTTTTCCGACTTATGAGTTAGATTGCTTCCGAGTTTATCATGATCGACTTCTATAGCCTCTTTACGCCGACTTGTACCTCGTCGTTTTATCCTGACGACCATCTTGGTCGGTTCATGGGATTTTCACGTTTTGTCGAGCTTAAATCGGCGCGTTTCGTAGAAAGAGAATAAAAAGGGAATTTAAAAGAGATATTTAAGATGAAAGAGATCTTTATTAATTGAGGAGGTACCTTATTGCTACTAAGGGCTTTTGATAATTTATTTCCCTTAGTCCCCACTATGATGCCTCGTTAAAAACCCTTCTCCAGAAAAAACCCTTTGATTCTGGGAAAAAATCATGAAGCTGGGAAAAGAGTACATCAGGGAGTAGAGTTCGCTTTTAACTGTAGTACCTTTTCATATTACAAGCATGCCATGACCTTGGTAACTCGGTGCCGCCTAAGTCGGTCACCTTATAATAGCCCTTTCCTAAGACCTCCTTGACCTTGTATGGTCCTTTCCAATTAGCAGCGAGCTTTCCCTCCCCCGATTTGTTGACTCCAATGTCGTTTCTGATTAAGACTAAGTTGTCAGGGGTGAAACTCCTTCGAATGACTTTTTTGTTGTACCTTGTAGTCATCCTTTGTTTCAACGCTGCTTCTCTTATCTGAGCTTCTTCTCGGACTTCAGGGAGCAAGTCGAGCTCTTCTTTGTGCCCCTGTATATTCCTGATCTCGTCGTGGAAAATCACTCTTGGGCTTTGCTCATTGACCTCTATTGGGATCATGGCTTCTACGCCATAGACTAGTCGGAAGGGTGTTTCTCCAGTGGCGGATTGGGGGGTTGTTCTGTAAGCCCATAGTACTTGTTGGAGCTCTTCAGCCCAAGCTCCTTTCGCATCTTGTAACCTTTTCTTCAGCCCTACCAGTATGACTTTGTTGGCTGCTTCGGCTTGCCCATTGGCTTGTGGGTGTTCCACTGAGGTGAACTGGTGTTTGATGTTCATACTGGCTACTAGGCTTCTAAAGGTGGAGTCGGTGAACTGGGTTCTGTTATCGGTGGTAATGGAATAAGGTATCCCATACCTTATGATTATATTTTTGTAGAGGAACCTCCGACTTCTTTGTGCAGTGATGGTGGCCAGTGGTTCTGCTTCTATCCACTTTGTGAAATAATCTATTCCCACTATTAGGTATTTAACTTGTCCTGACGCCTGGGGAAAAGGACCTAACAAATCCATTCCCCATTTTGCAAAGGGCCATGGAGAAGTGATACTAATGAGCTCTTCTGGGGGAGCCACGTGGAAATTTGCATGCATCTGACATGGCTGGCACTTTTTCACAAATTCTGTGGCATCTTTCTGTAAGGTTGGCCAGTAGAATCCGGCTCGAATCACTTTCCTGGCCAATGACCTGGCTCCGAGATGATTCCCGCAGATTCCACTATGTACCTCCTCCAACACCTCGGTGGCTCTTGAGGTCGGTACACACTTTAACAATGGTGTTGATATCCCCCTTCTATAGAGAACATTTTTCACCAAGGTATAGTGTTGTGCTTCCCTTCGGATTTTCTGGGCTTCTTTTTCCTCCTTAGGGAGGATGTCGAATTTTAGGTATTCGACTAAGGGGTTCATCCATCCGAGGTTCAATCCGACCACTTCAAAGACTTCTAGTGTGTCTTCCATTTTTACCACTGAAGGTTCCTGGAGAGTCTCTTGAATCAGGCTTCTGTTATTTCCTCCTGGCTTGGTACTTGCTAGCTTGGATAGGGCGTCTGCTCTGCTGTTTAGATCCCAAGTTATGTGTTTCACCTCGGTTTCTGCAAAGCGCCCCAGGAGCTCCGAAGCTTTTTCCAAGTACCTTTTCATATTTGGGTCCTTTGCCTGATATTCCCCACTTATTTGGGAGGTCACCACTTGGGAGTCGCTGTATACCATCACCTTCATAGTACCTACTTCTTCTGCCAGCTTCAATCCTGCGATCAAGGCTTCGTATTCTGCCTGATTATTTGAAGCTGGGAATTCAAACTTGAGGGAAACCTCTATCTGGGTTCCCCTTTCATCTACCAATATTATGCCTGCGCCGCTTCCTGTTTTATTGGAGGATCCATCTACGTAGAGTTCCCAGGTAGTTGGTTTGTCCTCTTGATCCCCTGCATATTCTGCAATGAAGTCGGCGAGGCACTGGGCTTTAATCGCCGTCCGAGTTTCGTACTTCAAGTCGAACTCGGAGAGTTCTATTGCCCATTGGACCATTCTTCCTGCAATATCCGTCTTTTGGAGGATTTGCTTCATGGGTTGGTTCGTGCGGACTCTTATTGTGTGAGCCTGAAAGTAAGGTCGTAGCCTTCGAGAGGCTATTACTAAGGAGTAGGCAAACTTTTCTAATTTGTGATACCTTAGCTCAGGGCCCTGTAGAACTTTACTGATGAAATAGATTGGGTGTTGACTGACCTCGTCTTCTCTTATCAAGGCTGCTGAGACAGCCTTGTCTGCCACGGATAGGTATAGGACGAGGTCTTTTCCGGCTATAGGTCGGGTCAAGATAGGAGGTTGGCTCAAAAACTTTTTGAACTCCTGGAACGCCTCCTCGCATTCGGGAGTCCACTCAAACTGATGCCCCTTTTTCAGTAGGGAGAACAGTGGAAGGGATCTTAATGCTGATCCTGCCAAAAATCTGGAGAGAGCTGCTAGTCGGCCATTCAGCTGTTGGACCTTTCTCAAACAAGTCGGGCTTTTCATCTCTAGGATAGCTCTACACTTGTCGGGATTGGCTTCGATCCCTCTTTGTGTTAGCATGAATCCTAGAAATTTTTCTGCCTCCACTGCAAAGGCGCACTTTGCAGGATTTAGTCTCATCCCGTGCAACCTTATGGTGTCAAAGACTTGTGAGAGGTCGGATAGGAGGTCGACTTCCTCCTTGGTTTTTACCAACATATCGTCGACATATGCTTCCATTAAGCTCCCTAAGTGGGGGGCAAACACCTTATTCATCAGCCTCTGATATGTGGCCCCTGCATTTTTCAATCCAAATGGCATGACCACGTAGCAATAGTTGGCTCTGGGCGTGATGAATGATGTTTTTTCCTGGTCTGGTTCATACATCGGGATTTGGTTATATCCTGAGTAGGCGTCCATGAATGACAGGTATTGATACCCCGAGCTAGAGTCCACTAGGGCGTCAATACTTGGTAGTGGATAAGGGTCCTTGGGACATGCCTTATTTAAGTCGGTGTAGTCGACGCACATTCTCCATTTACCATTTTGTTTTTTGACTAGCACTACATTGGCTAGCCATGTTGGATATTTGACTTCTCTGATGAAACCGGCTTCTAGGAGCGCCTGCACTTGCTCTTCTACTACTAGGGCTCGCTCTGGGCCGAGCTTGCGTCTTCTTTGTTGCACAGGTCGGGACCCTAAGTAGACCGAGAGCTTGTGAGACATGAGCTCGGGATCTATCCCAGGCATGTCGGAGGCCTTCCAGGCGAAGAGATCTGAGTTATCTCTTAGGAGCTTAGTCAACCCTTGTCTTAAGGTTTCCCCTAGGTTGGCTCCTATGTGAGTGTATTTTCCTTCCTCTTCGCCGACCTGAATCTCCTCAGTTTTTCCCCCGGGCTGTGGTCGCAGCTCTTCTTTAACCCTTGCTCCCCCGAGTTCTATTGTGTGAACTTCTTTGCCTTTTCCTCTCAGGTTTAGGCTTTCATTGTAGCACTTCCTTGCCAGCTTCTGATCTCCCCTCACCGTTGCTATCCCCGACGAGGTCGGGAACTTCATGCAGAGGTGGGGTGTCGATACCACCGCTCCGAGTCGATTAAGGGTAGCTCTGCCGATTAAAGCATTATAGGCCGATCCCACGTCGATGACTATGAAGTCTATACTCAGAGTCTTTGATTTTTCCCCCTTTCCAAAGGTGGTGTGGAGGGGCAAAAATCCTAGTGGCTTTATTGGCGTGTCACCTAATCCGTACAAGGTGTCGGGGTAGGCTCTTAATTCTTTCTCATCTAAACCTAGTTTGTCGAAAGCGGGCATAAAGAGGATGTCTGCTGAGCTTCCTTGGTCTACTAGTGTTCTGTGTAGATGGGCATTTGCCAAGATCATGGTAATTACCACTGGGTCATCGTGCCCAGGGATTACTCCTCGCCCATCTTCCTTTGTGAATGAAATGGTCGGAAGGTCGGAGGACCCCTCTTCGACCTGGTAAACTCTCTTGAGATGTCTTTTACGAGAGGATTTTGTGAGTCCCCCTCCCACAAACCCTCCTGAGATCATATGGATATGTCTCTCCGGAGTTTGTGGTGGTGGGTCTCTTCTATCCGTATCTTCTCGCTTTCTTTTTCCATGACCGTCCGACCTTTCTATGAGATATCTGTCAAGCCGACCTTCTCTGGCCAGCTTTTCTATCACATTTTTAAGGTCGTAACAGTCGTTTGTGGAGTGCCCATATATCTTATGGTACTCACAGTAATCACCGCGGCTCCCCCCTTTTTTATTTTTAATGGGTCTGGGGGGAGGCAGCCTTTCGGTATTGCAAATTTCTCTGTATACATCCACTACAGGAATTTTCAGTGGAGTATAAGAGTGGTATTTTCTTGGCCTATCGAGGCCGAGTTCTTCCTTCTTCTTAGCTTCCCTCTCCCTCTCTTTCGTTGAGGGAGGGTGACCGGGTCGCAAACTCGGGTCTCTTAGCCTAGCATTCTCTTCCATATTGATGTACTTTTCCGCTCTTTCCTGTACATCACTTAGAGAGGCGGGGTGTCTTTTTGATATGGACTGTGAGAAGGGACCTTCTCTAAGACCATTGACTAGCCCCATGATGACTGCTTCGGTGGGCAGGTCTTGAATCTCCAAACATGCTTTGTTAAACCTTTCCATATAGGCCCGTAAGGACTCCCCGACCTCCTGTTTTATTCCCAGGAGACTTGGTTCATGTTTTACTTTGTCTTTCTGGATGGAGAACCTCATCAAGAACTTTCTGGAGAGGTCTTCAAAACTGGTAATTGACCTCGGAGGGAGGCCGTCGAACCACTTCATCGCTGTTTTCGACAAGGTTGTCGGAAAAGCTTTGCATCGCGTAGCGTCAGAAGCGTCAGCCAGATACATCCGACTTTTAAAGTTGCTCAGATGATGCTTTGGATCGGTGGTTCCGTCGTAGAGGTCCATATCGGGGCTTCTAAAGTTTCTCGGAACTTTTGCCCTCATTATGTCCTCGCTGAAAGGATCTTTCTCCCCTAAGGGAGAATCTTCTCTACCGTCGTGGGAGTTCTGGCCTTTGAGGGAGGATTCTAACTTTAAGAGTTTTTTTTTTTAACTCTTTTCGTCGCTCCATCTCCTCTTTTAGGTTCTTTTCGGTTTCCTTTTGTCGTTCCCGTTCCTGTTCTAGCTGCTCGAGGCGACTGTGGATTAATCCCATAAGCTCAATTGCGTGGGATGGTCCTTCTTTTTCTGATTCGCGCCCCTCCGAGGAATTCACCTTCGGGTTTTTGATTCCGGAGGTGCCTTCCCTGTGTTGATCATTGGCTTCCTGGTGAAGGGTCTGGTCTGCCTCATTGTTTCCAATGTTCAGATTCTCTTGTTCAGAATCAGTCTCCACATGACCCTCTTCAGGGGATCTATCCGCCATCACTGGTTGATCTCTCGGTTCCCCGGCAACGGCGCCAATGTTACGGTGGGTAACCGGAGATTAGTGGGGCGGATGGCGTTGGTTGGCCCAAGCGTGTGAGGGAGGTGACTATCGAGTGAACCTGAAACTCGGTGTTCCTCCGTCCGACTTGTACGTGAGAAAGAATGGGGGATGGTACCTGCAAAGACACTCCGATGCTTAAGTTAGCAAGAGCGGGAGCAGGTTAGAACATATATTGGAACTTGGTGATACCTGAGGGGTGTCAGGGTATTTATAGTGGTGAACCAATAACCACCGCTGGAGTAGTGCCACCTTTTTAGGTGGATAACCGTTCCCATATCTTAGGGAAGTTAAGATATGGCTCTATGAAGTGGTTAGAGAGTTTCTAGGGGCAGTTACTCATTTAAATGAATGTTATCTGCCAGCTGACCCTCGTATCCGACTTCCCAGGAACAGGTCGTGTTCAGTACCGACTTCTGGGGATGAAGGCTGGTACTGGGGGAAACTCAACCCTTTGGGTTGGGTTTCTTTGCTTGGATTCTGGACCCTTATTGCTGGGCCAGGGTATGAACAGTTATCATTTTTTATTCGGTATAGGTATCAGTTATGTGTTGACGAGGACGTAGCACTAATTTGTGGTTGGCATAATTATTATCTAACAGTCTATATGTTATAGTTATGGAAAAGTATGAGGAGCCAATGGAATATTTATACAATGTGTACAATGGAAGTTTAGAGGATATTAGAAATATAATCATTTGTGTTACCATTTCCTATCAGTTGAAGCTTTTGGGATGAGTGGTATCATGCACGGTATTAGAACGCTAGATCCGAAAGGTCAAGAGTTCGATCCTTGGTGAACCCCAAAATTAGAACTTTTGAGAAGATGTTTATTATCGCTAGTACTCGGATGGTTATTCTAGATAGTATGAGGGATGTTCATTTTGTAATTCAATAGCCCATTGTACATATTGTACAAATAGTCCATTGTTTCCCTAGCGGGATCCGTTAATTATTTATTTTTTTGATTGACCTGTGTAAGGGAAGTTCTTTAAATAATGATGGTGGTGATGACATCCAGTCAAGTGAGGCGCAATTGCTAAAACAAATATTAGAAGATTGATGGTTAACCTAAATAGTACATTCACTTTAAAACGAGTTGTCAATAAACCATAAACATTTTTTATTACCAAAGATAAAAAAAAGGAAGATGAGAAAATACAATGATTCTCATTCTTGTATACAAATATCAATGGAATAAGACTATTGAAAGCTTGACTTGAAAGTGAGATAGCTCAAGTAATCTTTATGATAATTAAATCAGATCTGACTATTGACATAATAGTTCTGCAAGAATCTATTAAAAATCACTTCAATTTCAAAACATCGTATAGAAATATTTGACTTACAAATTATAATATTTTCTAATATAAATATACTTTTTATATAATATTATCTAATCTAATATTATCTAAATATTTATTTCTATAATACTTAAATATTATATAAATAACAAAATAAAATGAAAAGAAAAGAAACTTACTTGAAGAAAGAAGTTGAAGAAAGAAGTGAGAAGTGAATTGATGGGAGAGAAAGTACTGACAAATTTAAAAAATTTTGAGAGTTGGGATAAAATATATATAATATAATAATAATTTTTATAATAAAAATATTATGTGTATATAATATTAGTTATCAAATTATTTATTAATTATTATATATTTATGTATAAATACACGTATTATTTAATTTATTTTTAATGTATATTTTATATAGGTAGTTATTTTTTATGTACATATATCATAATTATTATTATAATTATATTTTGTTATTGTAAAATATAATTAGTCTTTAAAATATCTAATTTACAAATTAAAACACTAAAATAGTAATTTAAATAATAACATATAGTTTAGAATTTTATTATTTAGGCTTCATATTTTAAAAAAAAATGAGTAATCTTTTCTTAACAATACAATTGAAATATCTCTCTTTCTATATATATATATAAGGAAACAATTATTTAGAAATGTACTTCTCATACAATTAGAAACCAACTCTTATTGATATTTATAATTGAGAAAGCTCTTTCAATTAATGCAGTTGCTACGAAAAATTAAAGCTAATATAAAAAAAAAAGATAAATAATACTCTTTCGAGTCGATTTCTAAGAAAAAACACGAATTTTATTTAAATTGAAAATTGATAATTCTAATAGACATCTAATAAAAAATTCTTAAATTAACTATTAAAAATTAAGTAAGATTGTGATGTCAAATTCAATATTTTAATAAGAACAAATAAATATTATCATATACTATTAAAAAAAAATTTAAAATATGCTAAAAGCGCTTGCCTCCACAATAATAATATAGGTACATCTATTTCTGAAGGAGAGAGTATAGAAGAATTTTGGTAAATGACAAATGAAGCGAAGGAGGGACCGTTTACATAGAGAGATAAACTAAAGCAAGATCGTCAAGTTGTTAGGCGAATTGCAGTATGGAGGGCTAGATCACCAAGTTGCTAGGTGAATTGCAATATTAATGGGTCATATAGCCGAACTTAAAGGCCAGACGATCTACGTACTCGAATGACCAAATCACTGCTCAAAAAGGCGAATTGTGTGCAATTGGACTAGATCACCGATGTGATAGACGAATTACAACCTAAAACAAACAAAAATTGGATATTCATATATAATGTGTTTTTTTTTTTTTTTGGAAATAATGACCTTTTTTATTGTATTTAAGAAAAAAAATATTTTTTTTAGGTTATGAATGAAATGAAACAATGTATCAAATAAAGTGACAAATCACATAAAAATAATTCGTATAAAGATAATAATTAAGAATTATTAGATGGTTTTGATTTAGAATTTTTTATTTTAATAAATTAAATAAATGTAATAATGATCGAAATAAATAATTTAAAGAATTATTACTGAAATCCGTTCTTTTATCTTATCTCATTTATATTGTAAACGAAATAATTGTATGTATCTCGTTTACAGTGTAAACGAGATATATGTATTTGTAAATATAAAAATATATTTTTTGAAAATAATAAAAAATATTAATAATATCAAACAAAATAAGACAAATAAACGCAATAAAACAAGAAAATAAATTTCAGTAATAATTTTTTAAATTATTTATGTCGATAATTATTATATTTATTTAATTTATTAAAATAAAATTACCTTTTAATATATATTTGGCTAAATTACTGAATATAAGAATTGTCAACATCTTAACTGTATGAATGAATAGAATAAATTATTATTCTAATCATAAAAACTTAGAACATTGATAAATTTATTCATGAAGAAATAAAATTAATTTTATATTCACGAAAGATAATTTTTTTTATAACAAGAACATCCAACTTTAATTTTACTTATAGATAAATTTGTCGGCGTTAGTTTTAAACTTTTATACTAAAAAAAGAAAAGTTACTCAATTGTTTGTTAGTACATAAAATTAATTTCCTTTTTTTATGAATGAATTTGCTAAATATGTGTGTGATGTGTATGATGAATTTTTTTTTTCTTTTTTTGGTAATATGTGTCTGATGAATTTTCTTACACAGATATGACCGTTTTCATTTTTTATTTTTTGGTCGGGGATAAATATGACAGTTTACTCAGGAATTGATTATTTTGGTGCATAGTTGCCTTGCCCTCTTGGTCCGAGCCAACACTTGTCCTCTTATTTCTTTTCATATTTTTTGGAACTGATAACGGGTCATTGTTTGAGGCTTGTCTTTCCTTGGGCCATCTATCCTTGGGCACCATTGAGCCTTTATTGCAGAGATCAATGGGTCCAATCTTTTGTAAAAAAAAAAGGGTATAATCTGAGTGATTTTTAAGCCCGACCTGTTAAGCCCGTGGGTTAAATGAACTGGATTATTTAAGCCCGTTTTATTCGCGAGCCATAATTTTTCAGTCCAGACCATTTATGATCAGTCCAATAGATTAAACGGGCCAATTTGTTTATCCTTTTATTTTATTTTTGAAAAAATATTTTGACAAAAAATATCACATTTAGGTTAAATATATTTAAAAATAAATATTTTTTAGTTGATGGGTCGAATTTTCAGGTCGGTTCAGGAGAAATATCGGCTAAAAGTGCTTTTTTTTTTTTGAAAAAATGTAAAAAAAAAAAAAAACGGGCCACCCGTTTAACTCTCGGACTAGCCCATTTAACCTGTCATTTTTTCCAGGTTAATCGAGCTCAACTCGTTTAGCCCAAAATTTAAACGGACTTAATTTTACAGGCAAAACCCACCCATTTAAATGGATAAACAAACTGCCCCGATGGATTTGACCCATTTTAACGGCCCTAATTTCACTTTCACAGGCATAGACTCGGCGTTAGTTTTTTTTTTCTTGTTAGATAGATTGAACAACTCTTAATTCTAGGTATTACAACACAACTCAACATTAATTTGATTCGATGATGTCGAGATTTTATCATATTTTGGATCGAGTTAGATCCTCACCAATAGACTTGGTAGCGGATATTTAAGATTGGATATGGGTTAAAACAAATCCAGTTTAATCCGACTTAGATGTATCCTTAATATTTTGAGACATTAAAAAAAACACAATAACAATAAAGAAAAACACATAAGAAGTTTTATTTTGCTTTTGGTTATAGTAGTTTGAATTTAAAAAAAGAATTTTTTATATCTTGTGTTTGGTTAAAATGAATAAGACACTAATATATATATATGTATGCTAATGACCAAAATAGCCATTTATAAAGATTTTAGCCCTCAAAAAATATAGTGCATTTAAAATGACAAAATTATTCTCCAATATAGTGCATTTGACAAACTGTACCAATTGTTAGTCAATCGTTAATTTAGTCAACTGCTAACATTTTTTGATTTACTTATTTAATCCTAACCAAGTGAAGATGGAGAAAATGTGAATTGTATAAGGTAAATTAATAATTTCATAAAAAGTTAACAGCTGATTGAATAAGTTGAGTTAAGTAACTAACCGCTTGTGATTATTTTCCGGACAAAACATTTTTTGGGGATATTTTTGTCATCACCATCTTTGGATGGCTATATTATCAAAATTTATATCACTTGAAGATCAAAATAATTAGTTATTAGAAAAAAAAGAAATTAAGAAGGAAAAAACTCTATTCAACAAAAACCTTCTCTAAGATGGTTTATAGTGAATAAACAACCAAGACCAACTCCAAGTAACTAAATTACTTGGGTATGAGATGTTAAATATCCTCCGTTCCAGCTTATGCTTTTTCTTTAAAAAGAGATAATATGTACTCATAATTCTTTAGGCTATCTTTATTTTATGTTGAATAATAATAATAATAATAATAATAATAATAATAATAATAATAATAATAATAATAATAATAATAATAATAAAGTGTCAAAATGATATAAGAAAGTTTATACTGCTAGCAAAAATAATTTTAAAAGATGTAAAAGATAAATAAATTCTAAATGATTTAAAAACATAACAAAAAAAATCATATTTTTAAATAAATGGCAAATGACTTTTATATTTGTATTTGATTTAAATTTTTGTGAAATATTTGAATAATTATTTAGAAGGTACATACATAAAAATAGGAATATAATTTGATCTTTAGATTTATTTTATTTAAAAAAAAATCATTTAAGCAAACAAATAGTTAATGAATTATTACACATACAATGCAAGATTTGAGATTTTGATATTTATTTAAGCAAATAAATGAGCGAATTACTCAACTAAATAGATTGTAAGATGGGTCTTTACTCTTTACTCTAGTTAGTAACGTAAACAAATTAGCGCACATTGGACCAAAAATCAACGACATCGTAGTCAATTTTGTTATACAAACCAATAAACCAGTATCTCTTTGGTTCCAAGTTGACCAGTTTCTTATATCAGTTATGGTCTTATGGACTTATGGTTAAATTAAATTTTAACTACGGGTTTAGCACATGTTAAAGTCACTAGCTTATTAAAAAATTTATTATAAAAAAATTATGCAAAATTTGATTTTTAATATAATTATTATATATTTATTAAAATAAAATATTTAAATTTTTTAACTAATAATGTATGTTTATAGCACATGTTAACTAAACTAACTAAACTCTTCAAATATCATCCAATGATATAGACTATTCTTTCCCCCTCCCCCTCCTCTCTCTCTTTTAGTTTTTTTCTCGTTAAGCAATGTTTATCTTGTTGACATTAAATGTTTTTGTCTATAACTCGTGACAAAGACGATGGCTAAGCAAACACGGATCCCTTAAAATCAGATCTGAAAATGAAAAGACATCCCTTGATTAGGAGACCTAACACCACAGAAAACAGTTTCATGGCCTCATGGGTGGAACCTCATTAACCAAGAGGATATTGCCAAAAATTATTTTTGTAAGTTCAACTTAATTAACCATATATTTTAATTCAAGGGCATTGTGATCTTATTCTTTGACGATGTGAAACTCTAAAGCTGTGTTTGTTTATAGAGATAGGGATATAAAGACATAAAATTGTGTTTGATAGAGGAGACATAAACAGAGATAATGTGTCCAGAAATACTGAATTAATGTACAGAAAAGGACACGAAGATACTAACAAGAGACACAACTTATTTTTCATTTTTTCTTTCATTATTTTTGTTAATTTTTTATAATTATATTTTTTATTATTATATTTTTCATCTCAAATTTTATAAATGAAAAAAAAATGAGAATAAATTGAATTTTTATAATTTGTTATAGTTTATCACCAAACAGAATACAAAAACATAAAATTTTGTATCTCTGTTCATCAGTATCTTGTCCTGTTCTGTTCTCAGTGTCTTGTTCTATCCTATTCTCATAAACAAACGCAGCCTAAAAGTCTTATCCACATCTAATTATATCTTATTTATACAAAAAATATTATATATATACAAATATAAATTATTATATATTTATGTATAAATATATGTATAATTTAATTTATTTTTAATGTATATTTTGTAATTCAATATATATATTGATAATTGATTTTGATGACTTATTTTAACATACACTTAACTTAGTTGGATTTATATATATAAAGTAACCAGTGACAACTGAAATCATATTAAAATTAACTTTAAAAACTAAATTAAGTAAGGTTTTGGATTTTTGAATGAAAAAAATTAAGAACTTTTTATTATCAGCTGTTAATTTTCTTAGAAGGGATGAAGAAAATTAATTTGGTCCAGCAGAAGGAAAAGATCATAATAGCTCGAGAGAGAGATAGCTCCGGAGAGAAATTAAAGAGAGCGAGAAAGGCCTTTAATATATTTGTAGAAATCATGATGAAAGGTATTTGTTCCAATACAGAGTTATAATGTATATAGATAAACAAAAAGGGAGAAAGAAAGGGTATATAATATCTTGAAGACATAATAGAGATTATTAATTAATAATGTAGTCCAGTCTATTGAGAGTTGAGACTGAAGACAAAAGGAATAAATACCTGTCTTAGGAATAGTCGCTTCTCAATACAATGACTTGAAGGAGGAGTAACAATCAACAATGCAAGAACATATTAAATTATACATATGTCCGGAGCCAATTGTCCAAACAGAACTCAATTCCATGCTTAATGGTTAATGCATAAAACGTTAACCCAACAATAACACTAAACATTATTGGTATATTTCCTATAAAATCGCACCAAATTTTTCATTGCGTGGAGGTTCCCCCACTTGCCACTTGCGTTGGATTGTGAACTACGTCACACAGAGAGGGACATGTCTAAAAGTTCAAAAAGGATGGCTTCTAGTGATTATTTATTACTTCGTGCCCTTGTTATCTGTGTATGGTTCTATCTATTTTCTTTTTCCCTTCATTTTTGACCTGTGATTCTAATCTATACATGGTGGATTTTCTGTACTTTCTGTATTTCATTGAGGGAAAATTATACGAATCATACGGTAAGTTTTACGAGTTCTATATATTAATAGAAATATTAAAAATATTATTCATACACTAAAATTAATTATTAATATATTTATGTATAAATATATATATAGTTTAATTTATTTTTAATATATATTTATATTTTAATATTTATTTTATATTAGTGATTAATTTTAATAATTAATTTTAGTGTGCACATATTATAGTCTTTTATTATATACCAAGTATATATTCAAATAGGTCTCTAAAAAAATTTATATCAAATGTTTTCGTTTCCAAAATTTTTTTATTATGTTGAGCTCTTTAAATTTTACAAAAATAATATCTATAAATCTATACTGTAATCATATTTATTGTTTTCACTTGAACAAATAAATTCTAAAAAATGTGACGAAAGAATTTATATATCTTATTTTTATAAAATTTAAAAACTTCAATATAATAATTATTTTTAGGACCAAAACGTTTGGGTATATACTCTTTATTTTTAGGACCAAAACGTACTCAAGGAGAATGAGAGAAGGAGAGAGCGAGGGTGAGCGGTTGAGGGTGAAACACGGTGAGAAAGATGGCCATGCCATCGGAAGAGATAAGGGGGAGAACGTGGGTGGGTGTGTATCCGGTGTTAAGGAGGGTTCTTCTCGAGAGGGGTTAGAAAAGCCATCCAAAGTCTCTTTTAGAGATAAAGTTATTGGTACAGAAAAGTCTAAGGCCTTTGCATTAGTAGGGTCTTTATCTGGGGATGGTATCGCGACGGTGACAGGTAAGCAAGGTGATTCTCGTCCACCAAATGTCAGTTTTACCAAGGAGGCAAAGAGCTGTCTAGTTGAACCTTATAAGGAAGCCATCGTGATCAAGGTGCTGGATAAGCATTATGGCTACACGGCTCTCATGCATAAGCTTCGGATAGTATGGCGCATCAAAGGAGGGTTTGATTTGTTGGATGTGGGGTTTGGATATTTTTTGGTTAAATTTGATATTGCTGCGGATCGTGAGAAAGTCATTCTTGGTGGCCCGTGGTTAATAGACGGTCACTATGTTGCAGTAAAGCCATGGGATGTGGATTTTAGGCCATGCGAAAAATCCTTTGGATCAACGCTGGTATGGATTCGAGTCTCGGGACTTCCAATTTGGTGCTACCAGGAACAAGCAATGCTGCGAATTGCTTCTGCAATAGGGATTCCGGTGAAAGTAGATTTGGCTACTAAGCTTGCAGAAGGAGGAAAATATGCTCGAGCTTGTGTTCAAATTAATCTTGAGTTGCCTGTAATCAAACATATTATAGTGGAGGGTGTGACTTATGAAGTGGAGTATGAGAGTTTACAGTTGATTTGTACTACTTGTGCACGGTATGGGCATGATAAATTGTTGTGCATGGAGAAGGAGTCCTTGGAAGGAAACGAAAATTTCTTCGGTGATGAAAAAATAATGAAGCCCCGACATTAGTGCCACACAACAATCATGAGATTCAACAAGAGGCTGAATCAGAAGCTCGTGATTTGGGTGAGAATCCTCGTAATTTGGGTGAGAAATTAGGAGTTGTTAAAGGGAAGGATGTAGTTACGGAATCATTGGCTCCTCACGTGCCTGATGGTCATGTTAATGAGGCATGCATGGATGATGGAGAGGGCTGGCAACAAGTGCTACGTAAGGAAAAATTCACAATGGGCCAGTCATCAAGTTTGAAGGACCAAGATGGAAAGCAGCACAAGTTTAGTTCGAGAAGGGTTCCAAGGCCCAATTTGCATGGTGATGGAGGCAAATCAATTGGCATTAGGATGGGGAAGCGAGAAAAACATGAAATTGCGCCATCTCCATCGCGCAGAACTCCTGCACGTCGTGGAATCTCTCTACGGAAGCGTCCTCGGCCTTCCTCCTTGCAGAACTCGCCAGTTGATAAAAATGGTGGCACAACGGAGGAAACCTTAGTAGATGGAAGCATGGCAGGTGCAGTGTCAGGAGGTCCAAAGGTGGCAATTATTGAGGATCAGAGTGTGCCAGTACCGCAGGACAAACCACCTATTGAGGTTGGTGATTCTGTTTAGAGTTTATGTTCTTATTTATCCTGTCCCTATTATTTATGGATAGTTTAAATATGATTGTTTGGAATATTAGGGGTGCTTCTAATAAGTTAGCCCGGGTGCATTGTAAGGAACTTGTTAGAAAATTTAGACCTATTTTTTTTATTGTGGTTGAAACTCACTCTCCTTTTCAGCATTTAAAATTATTTTGGGAAAGGTTGGGGTATCACTCTGTTGGTATAGTAGAAGCAGAGGGGTATAAGGGAGGTATTTGGTTTCTATCCTCTATGAAGGGTGTTTGTTGTAAGTTCATTGATGCTTTTGATCAGGGTGTTAGTGTTGAGGTTCACTTTGATAATTTAATTTGGAGGTGTAGTGGTATTTATGGCAGTCCTCAATTTAATAAAAGGGTTCTCCTTTGGGATTATCTTGTTGCACAATCCATGGTTTTTCAAGGACCTTGGATTGTTCTTGGTGATTTTAATGAAGTCAAATTTTCTCATGAATCTAAGGGCTGTCAATTTTCTCATCAAAGAGCCGACATGTTTGCTACTTCATTAGGGGATAGTGGTTTGTTTGATCTGAAGACTATTGGGAGGCAGTTTTCATGGTACAGGAGGGTGAAAAATTATGTTGACGTGGAAAAAAAGCTTGATCGAGTCTGTATAAATAGTAGTTGGTTATCTATCTTTCCAGAGGCTTATGCAGAAGTTTTAAATAGGCTTCAGTCTGATTATTGCCCTATTCTGGTGCGTTGTAAAGGTCGTCCTCAGCCTAAAGGGAATCGACCTTTCTGATTTGTTGCTGCTTGGGCTACTCATCCTGGGTATAGGGATATTGTGAACCAGTCATGGTGGTCTGGTAATAGAGGAATTCATGGTAAGCTTTCGGAAGTACAGAAGAATTCACTAGAGTTTAACTCGAAGGTATTTGGTAACATTTTTGTTAAGAAATGTGAATTAGAGCAGCAGATTAATTATTTACAAAAGCGTTTGGAAGTGGTGGATAGTATTTATTTGTGTCAGAAAGAGCAACAGTTGCTTGATGATTATAATAATACTCTAGTGCAAGAAGAGCTCCTATGGTTCCAAAAGTCCAGAGAGCAGTGGGTAAGGTTCGGGGATAGGAATACAAGATTCTTTCATATTCAAACTCTTGCGCGAAGGAAGCATAACAAGATTCATGGCCTTTTTCTCAAGGATGGAGTGTGGAAAACTGATCCAGAGGTTCTGAGTCAAGAAGCAGAGTCTTTCTATAAAAGCTTATTCTGTCATTTGGATGATGTTGATTTGGGTTGCCTTGGTGATGTGCCTCTTCCTTCTCTGAATGAGGAAGCTTGCAATAACCTTACGGCACCAGTTACTATGGAGGAAGTCAAAGCAGCTGTTTTTCACATGAACTCTTTTAAAGCTCCAGGTCCTGATGGGTTTCAAACTTTCTTCTTCAAAGAATATTGGGAGATCATTGGTCTTGATGTTTGGAAGATGGTTAAGCAGGCATTCTCTGGTGTTCCTCTTGATCCGAGAATGTTGGAGACTTTATTGGTTCTCATTCCAAAGGTTGAATCACCAGTATCTATGAAAGATTTCAGGCCGATTAGTCTCTGCAATGTAGTTTACAAGATCATCACGAAGGTCCTTGTTAATAGGCTTCGTCCTCATCTTGCGGAGATTGTTGGCCCGCTTCAAGGAGGATTTACTCCGGGACGAGGAACTCCTGACAACATCATTATTGCTCAAGAAGTCCTCCACTTTATGAAGAAGACTAAATCAAAGAAAGGCACACTGGCCTTTAAGATTGATCTGGAAAAAGCTTATGACAGAGTTGACTGGAGGTTTTTAGCTCATACCCTTAAAAGCTTTGGTTTTCCTATTCCTACACTTAATTTGATTATGAATTGTGTCACTGCTTCTTCCTTATCTATTCTTTGGAATGGGAGTCGTCTGAATGGCTTTACTCCTAGCCGAGGTCTTAGACAAGGAGACCCTATGTCACCCTATCTTTTTGTGTTGTGTATGGAGCGATTGGCATGCTTTATTAGTCATCAGGTTGATTTGGGCTTGTGGGAGCCGGTTGCTATTTCTAGAGGGGAACTAAGAATATCCCACTTAATGTTTGCGGATGACTTGCTTCTTTTCTGTAAAGCTACAAAGAGACAAGTGCAAAATGTGATGTTGGTTTTAGAGACTTTTTGTAAAGCATCTGGGATGAAGATTAATGTCGAGAAGTCTAAAGCGCTTTACTCCAAGAATGTCTCTGCAACAAGGAAAGAGGTTTTTACTGGGGTATCCTCTATCAGATTTGTCCAGGACTTGGGCAAGTATCTTGGAGTTACCCTTAGCCATTCTATGGTGACTCGTTCAGCTTTCAATGGTGTCCTGGATAAGATTCGGAGTAGGCTAGCAAGCTGGAAAGGAAGTTTACTCAATCGGGCTGGTAGGCTCTGCTTGGTTAATTCTGTTGCTGCTGCTATTCCCACGTACCAGATGCAGGTCTCTATTTTTCCCAAAGAAATCATTAGTAAATTGGAGTCTATGATGAGGAATTTTCTTTCGAAAGGACAAGTTGATGGAAGAGGATTGAATCTTGTTAGTTGGAAGGTACTGGTTACTCCAAAAAAATATGGAGGTTTGGGGATTAGAGATCCTTATTGTGTAAATATTGCTCTTCTTGAAAAGCTAGTTTGGACTTTTTTCCAGCAGCCAAACAAGCTATGGGTCCAATTGTTGGATGCCAAATACCGATCATCTCTATATGACTGTTTTAGTTATCCTAAGAACAAGGACTCTCCCATTTGGAGGTGTCTTTGCAAGGCTTGGGAAGTGTTGAAGGATGGGTTTGCTTGGTGTATTGGAGATTTGAACCAGAATTTTTGGTTTTCTAGCTGGAGGAGAGAAGGACGGTTATCTAATGAGATGGATTATGTTCACATTTCTGATTCGAATCTCCGGATACAGGATATTTGGTCGGTTGGTAGGTGGCATTTGGATACTCTTTATTCTCCTTTATCTCAAAATTTGAAAGATAATATTCTCTCTTACAATCCAGATGAACAAGCAGGCCCGAAAGTGGGTTGGTATTGGAGTGGGTCTGCTGCCAAAGTCTATGACTCACGCAATGGTTACTTGTGGTTGTGTAAGCAGCTGTTTGGTTGGGAGGAGCGGGAGAATTGGCTTTGGCTTTGGTGTCAGCTTGTTCCGGAAAAGCATAAGTTTTTGGCTTGGTTGTGTCTTAAGGAGGCTCTTCCTACTGCAAGTTTTTGCTTTAGAAGAGGGATGTCGTCATCGGATAGGTGTCCAAGATGTCTTTCTAGCCAGGAATCGGTTTTACATTGTATTCGAGATTGTCCAACAGCTCAGCTTGTCTGGCATAGGTTGGATATTTCTTGTCATCTTTTGGATTTGAAGAACTGGTTCTTGTATCATAGCAGAGAGCATCCGTTCAAGTTCTTTTCGGGACTTTGGTGGATATGGCGAGCAAGGAATAATGACATCTTTAATCCCCATGAAACTTGGCCTCCGGAAAAAGTGATTTGTCTGGCATTAACTTCAGAAAAGGAGCTTAGGAATATTTTTGAATTACAATGTATGTCCCTTCCCTCTACTCTAAATGGTTTTTGGAATCCCCCATCTATTGGTACTTTTAAGATTAATTGTGATGCTAGTTATTTTGGTTCGGGTGATAGTGTTGGTTTTGCTTGTGTTATTAGAGATTGTAATGGGAGCTCGCAAAGGGGGTGTTTGGGAATGATTGAGAGTAATAGTATTCTTCAAGGAGAATTGTTTGCTATTTGGAGAGGATATCTCTTAGCTTGGGATGTGGGTCAACGAGATGTTATTTGTGAGACGGGTTGTGTGGAAGCATTTAATTGTGTTACTCAAGATGGTTTTGGGTTTATTGATCCACTGGTGCTCAAAATAAGAGATATCATGCATTGGAATTGGCGGGTTGACTTTCATTTGATTATGAGAGATGCAAACACGGTGGCAGATACTATGGCAAAGATGGCGATGAAGTTACAACTTTCGCATGTGGAGCTTCTTTCACCTTGGGAGGAGTTTAAGAGTAGTCTTGAACGGGACTGTCCCTCTATTTAGGCAGTTCCTTGTTTTGTTTGTTTTGTTTTTCTTTGTTTAATTTATTTCAGTCACCAAAAAAAAGTGTTTTACGGGTACATGTCCACGCACCTTTTTTCAGTTCGACTTGGATCACAACTATTGAAGAGTTTCTTACGAAAAACTCTCCAATCAAGTTATAGTTTAGAATCACAACTTCACTTTAACTAGATGTTCTATGAAAAAAAACTTTAAATAAGAAACCACATTCTCAATGAAATATACAATAAAAAATATTACTAATATTGAAATACATAGTAAATAATGTTAGGTAATTAATAAAATTTATTATTTTAAAAATATTTTTATCATCTAATAAAATACGAAAATGTCTAAATCCTAAATTTTAATTTTTTTACTATAAAAATATAATACTTATCCAAAATATTAATAAAAAATAATGACTGTCTAAATTTTTTATTTTATTTCTCAAGTGTTGAGTTTGAAAAACTAATCTAAATGATGAACAAACATTATTATGCATTTATAAATTGTTTGTTTAATAAGTTTGGTTTGATGTGCAAAAAAATAATTAATACAGGACATATGGAACAAATAAACAAGTCCACATGGACTAAGAAAATGAAACAAGAATGTATTGGCCCAACATAAGTTCACTTGGTGACCACATTCAGAATCTATTACACTTCAACCCAAGTCACCAACTCCCACACTCTAAGAAACTTGAACTCCAAGTTCAATTCATTTTAATTGCACTTAGCTTCTACCGAAAGCCAAAATCTTTTTTTTCTCTCCTCTCTCTCACGGTCACGTCATTCAAAAAAAAGAAAGAAGAAAATGAAAAGTGTAGAGGCTATGGTGTGTTGAAGAACAAAATGTTTATTTTCAAATCCAAGTAAGAAGAAAATGCTACAACCAAGAAGCTAGTCACACTTCGGTCGGAGCTCATCAAAAAGCATCTTCCCTCATTTGTGCTACACCAAGGAATCAAGAAGAAATCCACAAAGTCACAAGCACAAATCAAGAAACCATGGAGAAATCAAAGTCAAATCTGGATAATAAAAGATCCATGGTCCAAATCAAAACTTGGAGCCAAAGCAAAGCTCTACGGATAAGATTGAAGAAGTTTGAAGAAAAAGGATGAGAGAGAATGTGTAAATTGCATGCAACAGATTCGGACTTCTCTCTTATCACTGACGAAGCCACTGCAAGCTTTGAGGAAGGAGAAAACAGGATGGACCTTGAACTAGCTTCAACCTTAGAAGCTTCACTCTTCTATAATAAGGGTAAACGGTCAAGGGTTGAAGGCAAGAGAGTAAGAACTAAAGCGCAGAGTTCGGTTCTCATAGCTTCCTAAGCTTGATGAGTTCTTCTCCTTCATGGTTCTCATTTAGTATTTTTTTTCTCTCAAGTTTGTCTGTTTTAGTCTCATTGAAAAAGGCAAACATTGTGAGGTTTGTAAGAAAAATCCAATGAGAGGTAAAAGGCAATGAGTTAAACTTGGAGAAAAAGTCTTAAGATGTCTCATTTTTTCCTTGTACATCTTTCTGTTTTATTTTATGATCCTGTGGGGATTTCCTTGCAAGTTGGGTTAGCACTTGGCTGATGAAAGTTAGATTGAGGTCTAGTCAAATTCAGATTGGGTAGATCCTAGAGAAAAATTGGTGTATGTACCTTGTGAAAAAGATAGTGAAATTCTATCATAATTGTGATGGAGACTGGATGTAGGCTACATTGCACTGAGTAATTGAACCAAGATACTTCTGAGTGTCACTCTCTCTTCTCTGCTCTTTTACTGTGTTTGCAATTCAGGAGACAAAAAGAAAAGTATCTCCTATCTTGACTGGAGACAAAAACAAAATATCTCCTAAGTTCTCTTAATTAAAAGCGAAAGTTAAACTCATCAGAAAAGAAGGCCAAGATTCAACCCCGTTCTCTTAGCCACTAATAACTATCAATTGGTATCAGAGCTTGGTCTCAAAGAGATCAAGCTTTGCAGCTTGGAAGAAAGATCCTGATGACAAACAGCAATGGTTCCAACATGGTGGCATACACTCTAATAGAAGGGCAATCCAACAATCAACCTCCATATTTCAATAGAAAAAACTACAGCTATTGGAAGGAAAGGATGAAGATCTTTGCTCAATCAGTGGATTACAACGTATGGAAGATCATCATGAACAGACCTCAAATGGAATGATAAAGACAAGAAGAAGATAGAGCTCAATGCTAAAGCTATCAACGTGCTCAACTGTGCTATCAGTTTTGAGAAATACCGTAAGGTATCTAGATGAAAAATAGTAAAGAAAATTTGGGACAAACTCCAAGTCACACACGAAGGCACTGTTCAAGTAAAATAGACCCAAATAGACATGCTGTGCAAAGAGTACGAAAATGTTCTCTATGAAGAAAGGAGAATCTATCGACGAAAAGTTTGAAAGATTCACCGTCATTATCAACAGCTTAGATGCTATGGGAATGACCACCCTGAACCTGTGCTAGTAAGGAAAGTTCTGAGAAGTTTCACAAAAGATTGAGAAACAAAAGCTATTGTCATAGCTGAGAGTAGTTGTATTAGTCAAATGACTTATGATGAATTGAGAGGAAAATTACTTGTTTTTGAAACTACTTACTTGAAAAATGACACACACAAAAAAAAGAAATTGCTCTCAAATCATTCACTGAGTCTCAAGATGATGAATCCAGTGATAATTTATCTGATGATGAGTTTATTCTTTTTGCTAAGAAATTCAGAAAAATGATGAAGTTTAAAGAAAGAAGCAGGGGAGGCAGTTCAAGAAGACTAAAGAAGGACATAAGCAAAACAATCTACCACAACTGTAAAGAAGCTGGCCATTACAAGTTTGACTGTATAAAGCTAAAGAAAGAAGAAAAGACCAAGAAAGAAAAGAAGAAGGGACTCATGGCCTCTTGGGAAGATCTGGAGAATGATTCAGACGAGGATGACGAATCAGAGATTAAGTCTTAAACCTGTCTCATGGCCGACCAAACTGATGAGGTAATTTTCATTGAACCTTCTACTGAAGACCTTCATCTTATGATCGATCATCTCACTGAGAAACTAAGATGCTTCTTAAATGAAAATCATAAACTTGAATCTCAAAATGACATCCTAAGGGCAGAAAATGCTTTTCTCAAAGATAAATTACGGGAAGCCGAAACCGCTGTTGATCTTGTTGAAGAAAACAAGCGACTTAAAGTTGAACTTAAGGGCTGTGAGAAACAACATTCTATGATTGCATACTTTAATTGTTTTGAAGAAAATGATCAGTTACACAAAGAGATCAAAAGCTTAAAAGAAGATCTGGCCAAATTTGCTCAAAGTTCTGAAAATCTAAACAAACTTTTGGCTAGTCAAAAACCTCTCTATGAAAAGGCTGGTTTAGATTTTCATAAAAAATATGAAACTGTTTTTGAAAGATATCTTTTTGCAAATATGGCTTTCACTTCGGATGATATAAAATTTCAAAACCCAACTAATCTGAAAAAATAGCAACCTAAAAGGTTTTGTCAGTTATGCAATCAGGATGGGCATTTTCCTATTCAATGTTTCATTAGTGAGAAACTGATTGGAAATAGAGTGTACAAAATAGTTGGCAACTACAATGATCTTGGCCAAAAGAGATGGTTTAACATTAAAGGATACAAAAATATTTGGATACCTAAGGTCACTTGAGAATTTTTGTAGGTTTGCCTAGCATCCAAAAGAAAGGACAACATGTGGTACTTGGACAGCGGATGCTCTAGACATATGACCAAAAAGTCTACATTCTTCATCAAGCTAGACGAGTATGATGGAGGCTTTGTAACTTTTGGTGACAACAGTAAAGAAAAGATAGTGGCCATAGGTAAATTGGGTAAAAATTTCTCATCCTTCATAAAATGATGTTTTTCTTGTTGACAGATTGAAACACAACTTACTAAGCATTAACTAGTTATGCGATCTTGGATATTTGGTCATATTTAGAAAATTGGATTGATTAGTTATTTGTGAAAAATCCGGTGAACTATTATTTGAGGCAAAAAGATGTAATAATGCGTATGGACTCACTCTAGAGGAATTAAAAGATCAGAATGTGACATGTTTTACTTCTATGAAATCTGAAAAATGGCTTTGGCATAAGAAATTAGGACACGCTAGCACATGCTACCATGTACCAAATTTCTAAGCTTATAAAGAAAACTTTGGTTAGAGGCATTCCCAGCATAAAGTTTGACAAGGACATCACTTGTGATGCTTGTCAATTGGGCAAATAAACAAATATTCTTTTTAAGCCCAAGAATGGAATCTCTACCAAAAGGCCATTAGAATTGTTACACATTGATCTTTTTGGTCCTACTAGAACTCAAAGTTTAGGAGGAAAATATTATGACTTGGTAGTGGTTGATGACTACTCAAGATTCGGATGGGTTCTATTCTTAACTCACAAAAATGATGCGTTCTATTCCTTTTCTTCTCTTTGTAAAAAGATTCAAAATGAAAAGGATTTGAAAATTGCCCATATAAGAAGTGATCATGGAAAGGAATTTGAAAATCAAGATTTTAAAAATTTCTGTGATGATTTTGGGATTTCTCACAATTTTTCATGTTCTAGAACACCTTAACAAAATGGGATTATTGAAAGAAGAAATAGAAGTCTTCAAAAAATGACTAGGGCAATGCTTTGTGAGAATGAAGTTCTAAAATTCTTATGGGCTAAAGCTATAAACATAGCTTGCTATATCTTAAATAGAACCATCATTAGAAAAGGGTTAAAGAAAACCCCTTATGAGCTATGGAAAGGAACCCCTCCAAACCTCATGTACTTTCATATATTTGGTTGCAAATATCCTGTGTTAAATAATAAAGACAATCTTGAAAAATTTGATCCAAAATTTTATGAAGGTTTATTTGTTGGATACTCAACCACTAGTAAAGCTTATAGAGTTTACCTCAAAGAATATAGAACTACTGAGGAATCCATACATGTACCTTTTTGCGATACTGAATTCATACCAACTGCTGTCATAAATGATGATACAGGAAATAAAGTAGAAGGGAGTCCATAAATGAATCAAGAAATTGTCCAATCTGCTCCTTCTATGAAAAATGCCAGTTCTGAACCAGCGCCTCAAAATGAAGGAGACATTTCGGTATTGTCTCCTGTTGAAGCTAGAGAATCCAGAACGGTAGATGATGCAGAACCAAGTCAAAGCCAAGCTAAAACCTCATCTCAAAGGCCTCGAGAGTGGAAGTTTTTGAAGAACTATCCACACGAGTTCATTATTGGATATCCATCCCATGGAGTCACTACTAGATCCTCAAGCAAGAAGAAAGTCGAAATCAACAATGTTGCTTTTCTTATCCCAATTAGAGCCTCAAAATGTGAAACAAGCACTTGAAGATCCCTCTTCGGTGAAGGTTATGAAAGAGGAGTTAAGCCAATTTGAGAAGAATGAGGCTTGGACTCTTGTACCTTATCCAAATGGCAAGAAGGTAACCGGTACCAAGTGAATTTTTAGAAATAAATTGGATGAGAATGATAGTGTGGTTCGTAACAAGGCTAGATTAGTGGCCTAAGGTTACGATCAAGAAGAGGGCATTGACTTTGATGAGTCATTTGCTCTGGTGGCAAGGATGGAAGCAATTCGGTTGTTACATGCTTATGCTACCCATTAAGGTTTTAAAATATTTTAAATGGATGTCAAATGTGCCTTTTTGAATGGGTTTATTGATAAAGAAGTATTTGTAGCTCAACCCCCCGGTTTTGAAAACAATGATACCGACTTCCGTGGGTTAGTTATTTCCTATTTCAACACCAATGTTTAATTTTTCTTGGTAAATTAGTTGTTGCATTTGCATGTTTGATTGCATATTTGTTTGATTTTGTGCATGTTCTTCTACCACTACTTGGTTGGAGTGATAAATTCTTTTTCAAGATCCTTTTTATAGTATTTCACTAATTTAAATTAAAATTTTTTGTTAAACTTATTTGAAGATTTTAATTTGGAACATGGTTTTTGAGCTAAGAACACACAACCTGTGAGATTTTGAGCTTAAGTATATAGTTACATTATTTAACCAAGATTTTTATTCTTGTGTGTTTTCTTTCCTATGATTGCAATCTATAGTTTGTTCCATTCTATATGTCCATTGTTTAGTGTATTTGCATGCATACATATGATTGAGGCCATCATTTGTTATTAGCTCACTTATCCCAAATAGCCCACCAATTCATTTACCTTTGTTTGCCACTTTGAGCCTTTTTAATCTCCATTTATTTTTTATATTACCACATCACTAGCCTTAAGCAGAAAAATAATTAATTACCCGATTTGAATCTTTGGTTAGCTTAAGATAGTGTGTGTCAACTAAGTGTGGAGAATTGTAGGAACTTGGGTTGATGAGAATGTGTTGTGTTTTTACTGACAACTATTGTAAATTTGGGTGCTTGCTCATGTGAAATCAAAAAAACCATATGCATTGATATATTATGTTTTTATTTATGATAAAAAATAAAAAAATAAAAAAAAAGAGAGAAAAGAAAAGAAATAAATGAATAGGGGACAAAATTACCCCAATGTTAAGTCCAATAAAAAGATCAACGCATATGTGGTGAAATTAAAAATTGATGCATGAGTATGTGAAATATGCAAAAGTGAGATTTTGGGTAGCTAGGCATGATTTTAGAATTATATAGAGTATGTGTGTGTGTTAAGTGAGAATTTAGGTTAGTCAAAGATTCAAAGTATAACTCACTTGGCCATACATGTATCCTCACCCTTACCTTAGCCCCATTACAACCTTAAAAAGCCCTCATGATGTTTGCATTTGTACACTGAATATTTGTTGATTGGTTAGATGAAAAACAAAGTTTTAGAAAGCATGACTAGAGAAGAGTAAAGTAGATTGATCCTAGACACTTGAGCGATTAGAGTGCATATACACTTCCAGTGAGGGTTCAATGCTTGATTCTGTGTTTCCGACTTTCATGAGCTATCTTCTTACAAGTTTACTTGTCTCTTATCGTGTGATTTGAATTAGTGGAATCTGATTTATGTTTGTCTTAGAGAATTTGTTTACTTTTAACCAAATAGGTAGAAGTATTTTACATTTAGTTGCATTCATATAGATAGGCTGCATTTCATACTTTCTACCATTCCTCTTCACTCTTTTGGTTCTCTTGAGTTTAGCATGAGGACATGCTAATGTTTAAGTGTGGGGAGATTGATAAACCACTATTTTATGGTTTATCTTGTGCTAAATAGAGTGGATTTTATCCACTATTCTCACACTTATTCATTGAATTCACATGTTTTACATTTTCCTTCCTAATTTTGTGCTATGATTGAAAACATGCTTCTTTGGCCCTAAATTTGCTAACTTTAATCCTCTCTTATTACCATTTGATGCCTTGATATGTGTGTTAAGTGATTTCAGGGTTTATAGGGCAGGAATGGCTTAGAGGATGGAAAGGAAGCATGTAAAAGTGGAAGGAATACAAGAAATTGAAGGAATTGCTAAGCTATCAAGCCTGACCTCTTCATACTAAATCGATCATAACTTGAGCTACAGAGGTCCAAATGAGGTAGTTTCAGTTGAGTTGGAAAGCTAATATCCGGGACTTCACAATGATATACAATTTGCCATAGTTGCCATACAGTTAGGCGATGCGCACGTGTACATCACGCGTACACGTGACCTTGCGCAGAAGACCATCGACGCGTACGCGTGACATGCGCCACGTGCAGAAATTGCAGAAAACACTGGGGGTGATTTTGGGCTGGTTTTGGACCCAGTTTTCAGCCCAAAAATACAGATTAGAGGCTGCAGAGTGGGGGAATCATTCATTATTCATACAACTTTCATTCTCATAATTTTAGGTTTTAGATGTATTTTCTAGAAAGAGAGGCTCTTTTCTCTCTCTAGGTTTTAGGATTCTTAGGTTTAGCTATTCTCAATTTGAGATTTCTACTCTACTTTAATTTAGTTTCTCTTCTACTATTAATTGTTCTAGCATTCTAGTTTATTTATTTCCTTTGTTGATTACTTTATGTTGCTATTTGGTTCATGAATTCTCTTGTTAGATTTGATTTCTCTATTTAATGCAATTTGAGGTATTTTATATTTATGATTGCTTTCTTTAATTTGTGTTATTGATGCTTGCAATTGGTTGTTTGGATTTTATTATCTCTTATTGATTTTCTATGCTTTTATGTTGTGCCTTCCAAGTGTTTGATAAAATGCTTGGGAGGATTTTAAGTTAGATTTTTATATTCTTGTCTTTGGTTGAGTAATTGGAGACTCTTGAGTTATCAAACTCTTTTGTTGATTGATAATTGAAAGTTGCTAGTTGATTTGGATCCCTCTAAATCTAGTCTTTCCTTAGGAGTTGACTAGGACTTGAGGAATCAAATTGATTCATCCACTTGACTTTCCTTCATAGTTAGAGGTTAACTAAGTGGGAGCAATGGACAATTCTTATCACAATTGATAAGGATAGCTAGGATAGGACTTCTAGTTCTCATACTTTTCCAAGAGATTTTCTAGTTATTAGTTTAATTCTTGCAATTTACTTTTCTTGTTCCTTATTCAAAACCCCAAAAGATACTTTTCCATAACCAATAGTAACATACTTCCCTACAATTCCTTGAGAGACGACCCGAAGTTTGAAAACTTCGGTTATTAATTTTATGGGTTTGTTATTTGTGACAACCAAATTTTTGTATGAAATGATTCTTTGTTGGTTTAGATACTATACTTGCAACGAGGATTTATTGTGAAATTCTAAACTGTCAAAAATCCGTTCATCAGAGAAGTTTTCCATTAAGCATTAATGATGGTTTCTCTTTCAAGTTAACCTCTTTCCTCCACTATCCCTCTTCGACGCTACCTCTTCCCTTTAATCTTCCTTCCCTCTTTCAATATGAGAAAGAAAATAGCCATAAGAAGAAGCACTGGTGCATTCATCCTTCCTTGAAATCCTCCTCACTCCAAACAACCCAAATCTCACACACACATTCATATTCACTCCTATTCATCTTCATCTTATTTCTCTCAACCAACCGAATCCATGGCAAAAAAAACCATTCATCCTAGAGCTTCCTCTACACGCAAGGAAGCCGAATCCTCTCGTGGGAAAAGTGGGAAGGGAAAATGCCCCATGCATGAAGAAGAAGACCGTCCATCATCACCTCCTCGTCATTCTACTCCTCATCCCTCTGGACGTTCTGTTCCAACCAACTGTCTCTCTAGAGGTTCACAAAGGCTCATACTTCACAATATCAGGGAGCCTCCACACCTTGACTCTCTAGATTTTAAATTTAAGTATGGTAAATCATCCCATTCCCATTATGATCCTCATCGTTTCTCTTGTTGTACTGACTATGAGTTCCATAAGTAAGTTATTTCAAACTGGACACTCTATTCTTCCTTTGTTGTTGATCTTGATCCATTAGCTGACAAAGGAATTGATTTTAAAAACAATTTTTATAATCTGAAATGGGATAACATTTTCAAAATTAGAAAGCCAATGTATCCGAACTTGGTGCGGGGGTTTTATGCAAACATACTCTTTCATGAAGGGAAACTTCATTCTTTTGTAAAAAATACTCAGTTTGTTTTGAATCCGAGCACCATTGGTGAAGTCCTTGGCTATCAAGACACAGGGGTGAGTGTCTATATGTCTGGAAAATGGGAGGACCATGTTGGCATCTCTCACCAAGAAGCGCTGGCCAGAATCTGCGAAAATTTCTCATCTATGGAAGGAACAACCCTTACTCACATGGCCCTAGATTCTGTTAGGGCTCAGTTGCATCGCATTGTAACTCACATAATTATTCCTCAAACTAGGTCATATCAAAGGGTAACAGTTTGTGACACTCTTGTGCTTTATGCCATTCTGAACTCTATCCCTATTTCATTTGCATACCTCATAATTCGTCATATGTGAAACTGTGTCAAAAGTGAAAAAAGAGTTCTCTTCCTTATGTAATATTTTTGACCTATATGTTTGAATATTTTTCTATTAATTTGAGTAATGAGCCAGTTGAAAATAAAGTATCTACTCTCAAAGATGGTGGTGTAACTAAACAAGCTAAAGACAAAGGTCCCAAGGGTACCAAGGCTTTGGTAATGACTGAAAGTAAGGATGAAAGTCTTCCCTTTCCCTCAGTTGCTAGTACCTCTTATTCACATAAATATTTGATCATTGGGATTGTTAAAGACGTTCTTCAAGAATTTGTCTTTATGACCAAACAGATGGTCAGATCAAGTAAGGAACAGCGAAAAATTGCACTACAAAATGAAAAAACCTTGATGAAATCTCATGATAGAATCGAGGTGCTTTTGAAACATCTTGATTCACTTGATGAGAACCAGGTTATGTCGAACAAAGATGAAGATGTCTTGGACACTGAAGAAGAAGATTCTGATACCTAGTCTTGCTCTCTACTGCCATTGCACGACTTACACTTTGCTGTCTTTGATTTCCAGATTTTGATACATTTCTAGTTTCACTTAAACTCGGTTTTAATTGGATTACTGTAATAACTTTAACTATGTTTTGCTCTATTTGATATGCATGATTTACTACTTTGGCTATGTTTATTGCTGTTTGTGCTTATAGGTTTTCTTTGATAACAAAAGGGGAAGAAAGGATGAAAATGAATTGAAACAGAATACCTTGCCCTATTTTTGCGTTGTTTCGGTTTTGATTCATTTTTGAGAAACATTCTGCTCTATTCTGTTCTGTTTTAGTATGTCTCTGCAGGGATAAATTTTTTCTTAAGTTTTAGCTCTGAGTTTGAACTTGGGTTGTACAAGTTCCCCATTATGATTGGTTTTATGAGCTCTAAATTGTTAAAATTCGACTCTGATTAAGGATCTACAATTCTTGAAAAATTTTGTTATTTATTAATCAAAGGAGCTCATTTTTAAATCTAACAGGTCTTTTAGAGATATAATTATTTGAAAATATCTTGAAAGTTGGCACTACTTCTTTGGATAAAATTGTTCAATCCAGGTTGTTAAAATGCATACATTAAGGGGGAGCTC
Source organism: Arachis hypogaea (assembly GCF_003086295.3). Classification (NCBI taxonomy): domain Eukaryota; kingdom Viridiplantae; phylum Streptophyta; class Magnoliopsida; order Fabales; family Fabaceae; genus Arachis; species Arachis hypogaea. The sequence goes on along the minus strand of NC_092051.1, from coordinate 128,635,477 downwards.
AGTGAATAAAGGATAGGGGGAGTCTTACATTGAATCAGTCATCAAAAGAAAGTTTCTTCTCCTAATCTTCTACAATTCATTTTTAATAATGTTTGTTATCAAAGGGGAAATTGTTGAGTTTGGAAAACTAATCCAAGTGATGAACAAACATTATTATGCATTCACAAATTGTTTGTTTAATAAGTTTAGTTTGATGTGCAGAAAAATAATTAATACAGAACACATGAAACAAATAAACACGCTCACATGGACTAAGAAAATGAAACAAGAATGTATTGGCCCAACATAAGCCCACTTGGTGACTACATTCAGAATCCATTACACTTCAACCCAAGTCACCAACTCCCACACTCTAAGAAACTTGAACCCCAAGTTCAATTCACTTTAATCTCACTTAGCTTCCACCGAAAGCTAAAATCTTTCTTCTCTCTCCTCTCTCTCTCGATCACATCATTCAAAGAAAAAGAAAGAAAGAAATGAAAAGTGCAGAGGCTATGATGTGTTGAAGAACAAAAAGTTTGTTTCCAAATCCATGCAAGAAGAAAGTGCTACAACTAAGAAGCTAGTCACACTTCGGTCAGAGCTCATCAAAAAGCATCTTCCCTCATTTGTGCTACACCAAGGAACCAAGAAGAAATCCACAAAGTAAGTCACAAGCACAAATCAAGCAACTATGAAAAAATTAAAGTCAAATATGGATAGTAGAAGATCCACGATCCAAATCAAAACTTGGAGCAAAGCTCTATGGACAAGATTGAAAAATTTTGAAGAAAAAAGATAAGAGAGATTAGGTAAGTTGCATGCAACAGATTTGGAGTTCTCTCTCATCACTGATGAAGCCACTGCAAGCTTTGAGGAAGGAGAAGAAAACAGGATGGACTTTGAACTAGCTTCAACCTTGGAAGCTTCACTCTTCTATAATAAGGGTGAATGGTCAAGGGTTGAAGGCAAGAGAGTAAGAACTAAAGCACAGAGTTCGGTTCTCATAACATCCTAACCTTGTTGAGTTCTTATTGAAAAAGGCAAATATAGTGAGGTTTGTAAGAAAAAAACTAATAAGAGGTAAAAGACAATGAGTTAAACTTGGAGAAAAAGTTTTAAGATGTCTCAATTTTTCTTTGTACATCTTTCTGTTTTGTTTTATGATCCTGTGGGGATTTCCTTGCAAGTTGGGTTAGCACTTGGCTGTTGAAAGCTAGATTGAGGTCTAGTCAAATTCAAATTGGGTTAGAATCTGGATGTGTCCCAAATAGGATTGGGTAGATCCTCGGAAAAGATTGGTGTATATATCTTGTGAAAAAGATAGTGAAATTTCATCATAATTGTGATGGAGACTGGATGTAGGCTACATTGCACTGAGTAGTTGAACCAGGATACTTTTGGGTGTCACTCTCTCTTCTCTGCTCTTTTACTGTGTCTGCAATTCAGGAGACAAAAAGAAAAGTATCTCCTAACTCGACTGGAGACAAAAACAAAATATCTCCTAAGTTCTCTTGATTAAAAGCGAAAGTTAAACTCAGTAGAAAAGAAGGCCAAGATTCAACCCCTTTCTCTTAGCTACTGATAACCATCATCAAGTACTAGTAATATAGAATATCATATTTCAACTACGGATCACTTCTTTGTACAGAAATACAAAATAACTTTGTATTTTATTAAAACTATAATTAAATTATATTCTCATTTATAATTAAGATCTAAATAAAAAACAATTTTATAATTGATTTTTTTAATTTACAAAAAATTAATTATTATATTATGAAAACTTTGATATTTTAATATTAGATAAATTATTATTTTGGTTTTCAATATTTGGACTAAATCTTAATTTGGTTCTTAATATTTTAAATGTTCTATTTTAGTTTTAAAAAATTAGATAAAGTATTAATTGATTCTCTACTTTTAGGTCTAATTCTGTTTTGGTCTCTAAAGTTTAAAGTGTCCTATTTAAAATCTAAAAAAAAATTATTTAGCTTCAACGTAATCCTACTCTAAAGTCAATGTTAAATAATTAATGAAATCCAGTTTTCAGATATGGAAAACTTATATAACCAAACTCTTTGATCAGTGAAGGGGAGTTCCCTGCGATAGAGGTGACAATGGCCTTATCCTCGTCGACATCGGCGATTTTTTTTTTTTTTTTTTTTGCAAAAAGCGAGTTTTCAATGATGTTGTCCATGTGCTTGAACCAAGGTCAGTGGCTCGCGGTGATGCATCCACTGCTGATTCTGTGCCTCTTGAGTTTGTACCTCTTATTCAGGGAAGGATATTAAGGTTTGGTGGAATAGTGACGTTAATTATTTAACATTGACTTTATGGCAGGACTACATTGAAACTAAATGAAAATTTTTTGGATTCAAATAGGACATTTTAAACCTTAGGGATCAAAACAGGATTAGACCCAAACGTAGAGGACCAATTTAGTACTTTACCCTAAAAAATTTCAAATAGGTTCAATATTGTCCTACTATTAAATTTGACACGAACACTTAACATATTAAAGGAATAATAACATTCGATTTCAGTAGTAAGTGAAATCACTCCTCTAACGATCACCAACATAAATGATCTTTCATAGATTTTGGAGCGTTAATATGATTGATTGTTAGGATTTGAGATTTTATACGAAAAGGAGAATAAAAAAATGTTATAAAGTTTTTGCTTATGTTTCTCTAATACGCAAAAATAAAAAGATATAACTTAACTAAAAAAGTTGTTAACATTCACATCATTCACTTCATTAATTATTCATATTAAATTTAAATGTAGGACAATATTGAATTTATTTAAAATTATTAGAGATTAAAATAGAATGTTTAAAACGTTATGGATCAAATTAAAATTTAGCCTAAATATTAGAGACTAAAATAATATTTTACTTTTAATATTTGATTACTTATCTAAAAAAATATATGAAATACATCTTAATAGACACTAATAATTTCTTGTTTTCATTAAATATTTTGCAAAATAAATGCTTATATTTTTTTATGATATTTTTTAGACTAATAGATTAAAAATTAATTTACTATGATTTTAAATTCTATTTATATTAAAAGTTTGTTATTAACTAATAAATTATTTATTATTGTAAATATCAAATTTAAATTTTTAATATTTATTTAAATAAATTATTAAGTTAATTATTAGATCGACCTAAATTAAATAATAAATGTTTGTATCTTACGACTAGTGATCACTTCCTTATTTCGCCTTTACTCTGCATAACCTAAGCTCCTGTCCTGTTAGAGTAATAAACTAATAATGCATTCTCGCCCAAAAATCAACTAACAATAATGAAGGTTTTCGCACAACATTAATTAAATTAGAGTAAACGATATATATGACTAGTAAATATTATTATTTTAAATTAATATTTAATTAATAATAATTTATATTTATATTTATAAAAAATTTATATATAAAAAATATATAATTTATATATATATTTTTAGAGTTTGTATATATAAATTAACATCGTTTATATTTATATTTTTTAAAATTTATATATATAAATTAATAAAATTTATTTATTAAAAATAATTTAATATTTTTATTAATTAAATAATAGTCAAAATACAAAAAATTACTGATTTTCAAAATTTCTCATTAAATTATTTATCTTTTTCAGTGTTCTGGTGCAGAATCCTTAAGCATCTAATCTTATAAATATTGTATACTTCTTAAAATATGCATCTAAATTCTCAAAATTACATATATAAAATCACAAAATTATACATCTAAAATTAACAAGACAACAATCTAATAAATAAATAAAGTATAATAACCTAAATACTTTAAATATGCAATTATTTCTCCCTCGCTGTAAGCAGTATTTCTACGCCTAACCGACCATATATGCTTAGACCAAGCAAGCTTCCTAAAGTTAGCAAAAGGGTTACTAAAACTAAATAAATTTAACTAGCATGTATCTTAAAAAAAAATATATAATTTAAATTTTTAATATATATATTATATATTAATAGAAAAACATAAAACAAATTTATTAATGTCCTTCAAACACATATTAGTTCAACACAAATTAAATAAGCAATCAACGACAAAAGTGGATAATCTAATCTATTAATAATACAAAAATATTTAATAATAAAAATAATAAGCCGAAATTAATCATAATTTATTTTATTTAATATTTATTAATTATTATAACAATAAATAAATATTAAATAAAATAAATTGTTACTGGATTTTTTTTTCTTTCGCTAACATTACCAATGCGTCCACCATACTATCCAGGCAAATATATGCTAAGTTGAATAAATTAAACAACATTACCGCCATAAACGATAGCTACAAACACCAACAAAAAATCAGCATCGATCGGTGGCTTTAATTTAATTAACTCCCTCAACGAACTACTCTGCAATCCTTCTTTACTTCAAAGCTCTTCTTCATGTGAAAAGTGTACTGCTGTTGCTTTTGTTTCGCCCATGGTTATGAAAATTGGTCCATAATGGTCTAGTCAAATTATAAGTTTTTTAGTAATTAATTGGTTTAAAATAATAAATTAAAAAAATAATTATATATTTTATTATATCTAGTTTTACTCGAGTTAAATCTCATTTGAATTTTTAAACCTCTAATTATATGGATTCGATGATTTGTTCGATTTTCAAACTTTAATTTTGTCACTAACTCTATATATATATATATATATATATATATATATATATATATATATATATATATATATATATATATATATATATATATGAGGCAAAACACATCATTTTTTATGGGTTTACATTTTTTTAGGTTAGCCTTTTTTCCCATTTAGTAATCATAAAATGTAAGAACGTGACTGAAACCATTTTTGAGGTATGATAATTTAACGTAACTGCTTTTGAGATAGACAAAATACTTCATGATCATTTCTGAGGTTATGCGAGTGTTGCGTAGTTCTTTTCATGTTTAATTTTTCTAGTTTGTTTTGATTACTTAGAAAAAAATATTCCATAACATATTTAAATACTTGAACAAACGTTAGATAATATTACATAAAGAATTTGAATTATATTTATACTTAATCATCAAAATTCAATCTAAAATAGAAATGGTGCTAAATTATTGTGACGACATCGCCACCGGCTCCATCATAATCCTCTCTAACACCATGCTCTTGGTCGTTGGCTCCATCACAATCATCTTCTTTGAACCCAAGTCCCTTTCATTAAATGTGCCATGGACACCACCTCCTCCGATCCGCACTTTTCTTCATCCTTTTTTTCCCCACATGAAGTGGTTGAAATTAAAATGAAAAGAAAACTTGACCTAGGTCAATTTCATAATATTTAACATAACACATGGACCGATAATTATAGGGCAAAAATGCAAATGTAATTTACTTCACATTTTATACAGGAGTACTGTGCCAATGAGTTATAACTCAAATGACATAATTTTTCTATACTCACCTAAAGGTTACGAGTTCGAGTCTCACTCCTAACTTAAAAAAAAAAACACAGGAGTACTGCAACTTTCACCATCTTTTATATGTTAAAATTGATGGTAATATGAAAGTTTAGAACAAAAAAAATATTGTTAACACCATAGTTAGTTGTACTAAATTCGCATATTTGATCAATAATATTTCCTAGAGTGGGCCCCTGATGGCTATTTCAAAGGAGGCTCGACCTGGTTTCTTAAACAACAACAAAAAATGAATTTGAATTGTTAGATTATAAATTTTTGTTGATATCTAATTTTCTTAAGTAATTTTGAAATAAATAATTTTTATGATAGATAGATGATTATAATTCAATTGTTGTATTAAAATATAAATTTATCAAAAAATTATAAACTGATGTAGTGTAAGGATGTAAAACAAAATTAGGAGTAAAAAAGAAGATATATAGTTCCTTAAGAAAAAGAAAGTTGAGAAGAATGAGTAATTCAGATAGATAATTGTTATAAGATATTTTAAAGTATCTCCTCTTTTTCCTCTCTAATACTTCTATTTATAATATTTCTAATACTAATATCTAATATTCAAACTTATTTCACCCAACTATACTCATTATATGTAGCTTTTTAAAATGGCATGTGTGTCATTTTATCCTTTATATATTTTATATAGTTTTCAGTTTTCACGGATAATGGTTCATGGTGATGTGAAATGTACAAGAAGTTACAAAAGCGCCAAACGTGTGTAATGTGTTACATACATGTCCATGACCACATTTCATAAGCTTACATAATAAGTAGGGTCTTCATTACATGACCTTCAACCAACCATTTATTCCAATTTGCAAGATTACCATTCTTATTGCATGGACCAAATAAAACACGTCTTCATGTCTGCTATTATATTATTATAGAGTTATGCTACGTATACACCAAAATTAGCTACCAAAGTTATCACCAAAGTCAGCTACCAATATAAAATATATATTGAAAGACAAATACACGTTAAAAATAAATTAAACCACACATATATTTATACACAAATATATTAGTGGCTGATTTTAATAATTGATTTTGATGTACAAATAGCATTTTTGATTATTATATATCATTATAACTTTTGACTCAATTTAACTTGATAAGGTACAACGATTACGAGAATCAAAAGAATGATACCTTATCGTTATATCAAATTATTCAAATTGATCAATAATAATGAAATATTAAATATAATAAAAATCCTCAAAATAAACGATTAAATATAATATACCATTTGATGGTTAATCTAAAATAAAAAGAAGAACACGGCACAAAGCAGCCTTTTACTATTTGAAAACAATAGGATCCAAATCCTTTAACAATCCATGGGCTTAATTTGACCTTATTATTTCCTACCAAACTTTTTTTATTTTAAAAAAAAAATATTACTATCAAAAGAAATGGATAAATCATATATTTAATAAAATGATATTTAAATTTATCAAAATGCAACAAATGATAATTAGTTATATTTGGGCCATGTATTTATTATATGTAAATCGCTACAACTAAAAATGGTTTAAAAATGTACATTTAAACACTATATGCCTTCTTGAATTACGTTTGAGCAAATATATATTAGCTATAAATCGCTGTGATCCATGGCGATTTATGAAAAAGAAAATACACACAAAAAAAAAAAAAAAAACTCGTGGTTTATGAATAAAGCTGTATTAATACTCACCCTCATACCAAATATGCTTGCACATGTGTCTAACAAAACAACCTCTTCTGCCATTGTTATGTTATTTTCCAAAGGATTCACCAAAAAGTAGAATTTCAATGAACGAGACCACCTTTGTTTTGATCAAGTACCTACCCGTTGCAACTACTCCCATTACTAATCCCAATAGACAGTGGAATCATTTTATGGGTAATTTACTTATATAAAAGATTTGAAAAATAATACTATCTGATTATCCTAAAATCAATTCCAATACAACCAAAAGTGACAAATCAATATGAATTCAGCTGGTCACAAATGTGAATCATCTCCGACTCTTTTGGAAATGATCTCAACACAATTAAAGTTGGCTGGCAGGCATGTAATAAAATGCATCCTATTTTTGTTAGTATTCAAAATTACAGTTAGCATACTCACCATCTACCTATCATTCATTTAAAATTATATGTGTAAAGAAAATCATGATCAATTCATTCTTATTTTTTATAATATCATCTTTTATATGATTTTTTGTATTATATTTTGTATGAATTTGTAAAAAAAATTAAATGATATTATTAAAATAAGAATGATGTTATTATCTCCTATAAATAAATAACTTTTTTTCTTTTAGATGTAATTTGGAGATCACAAAGTAGTCGGACAAAGTTTAGCTTATAATAAATAAAAGAAAAATATGTTATACATTTTCTAATATAATCATTTGAATTGTTAACAGGTCATAAAAATAATTTTATATTAAATATATATACTAAAATCAGTCATTAATATATTATAATATATATTAAAATATAAATATACACTAAAAATAAATTAAACTACATATGTATTTATACAAAAATGTATAATAGTTGATTTTGATATACACATAATATGTTTAAAAATAATTTTTAAATAGGATAAAGTACTATTTTAAAATAAAATATATAGAATTTTTCTTGTTGTATTTTCTTATTCATAAACCGCGGTGACTATGAATCATAGCGGTTTATGGTCATTTCTACTCAAATGTAATTCGCGATGGCATATAGCAGTTTAGAGCATTTTTCAATGGAGTATTTTTAGAGTATCACTTTTAATACTTTTAAGAAGTAAATTGATTTAGAATTGAAATATGTATTGGAGTTAATTGATGAAATGAAACCGATATCACCTTCCTAATACGGTATCACTTTAATGGAGAACTAATAAAATTTTACCACTCGTATAATTATATTAACAAAATAATTAAAAATATAAAATTATAATTGAATTAAAACTAGCTAGGTATTGGAAGGACAATGTTTCACTTTCAATTTTATATCACTATTTATGACAAATGGTTCCATAAATATCCAAAATAAAATTGAAATCGAAACTAACATTAAAAATGTTCTTATATATAAATTTTTAAATCGCTTTTAGATGGTTTACATAAAGTAAATGCAACACCCAAATATTACAACTAATTTTTATTTGTTGTATTTAGATAATTTTAAATGCTATTTTATTCAAATATGTGATATACCAAAAAATGATAAATTATTTTTGAGATATATTTTGGACTACATCTTCTTTATTTGGATTTAACACGATTATGGTATAAACTGTATTGTCACAGTCAGAACTACAGGAGAATGATATAGGAGAAATATAGATCTTAAAACACAAAGAAGCTCGGAGGATTGGTGTGGGTACTTACTTTTAATCCTTTATGTTGTAACATGTTGGATTTAATTATAAAAATGTGTTGAGTATGCTCTATTCCTAGTGTGATTATATATGCTTATTTACGTCTATAGGATAAAATATCTAAGATTGAGAAGCCTGATAGATCTACGAAAATATTGTTTGAAAATGATTCTCTTGTCCAAGCTCTCAGAAAAGAGTACTCAGGTAGAGTGCGTAGCGTAGGTTTTGAACCGACACCAAGTTAACTCTTCCGTCCGAATTCTCAGTCGTCGATAGATGGAGCTCAAGTAGAGGAGGCCCAAAAGATGCTATTTGAACTACAGGCGGAGGTGACAATCGAGAAATTGAGAAAGAAGGCAGTGGAGGATGAAGTAGCAGCAGAAAAATTGAAAAGGAAGGTAATGGAGGATGAAGTAGCAGCAGAGAAGATGAAGAGACAGGTAATAAAGAGTGTACTAACTTATCTGATTCAACAGCATGGTGGAGAGCTGCCACTATGCACAATAAATTCTTTGGATGGACAAGGCAGAAAATAGAAATTAGGAGTTGTGTGAAATTTTATTTGAAGTATATGTTTTGTTTAAGTTGACTATGCAACTTTATTAATTAGTAAAATACTTTTTTTTGGTGACTAATAAAATACTTTATTGATGTTAATATAAATATGTTAGTTTGTTTGGCATTTAAATTTTCATGAATTATTGACCTCAATTTATATTTTTAGAAAAAATTAATAAGATTTATAAAATTAAAAAATAATCAAAAAAATTATCCCCAGATAATTAAAAAAAAACAAATTAAAATATTATATTTTAAAAAAATATCAACAATAAATAGCGCGCTTCACATATGGCGGCGGTTGAAAACCGTCGCAAATATAATGGTAAAAAAAATCACGGCAATAAATAGCGGCGGTTAAGAAGCGTCGCAAATTTAGGAAAGAAATATCCTTAGTCACATAGCGGCAGTTCGAAACTGTCGCTAGTCCAACCGACATAAAATATGTAAATTGCAGCAGTTATGCCAGCGATTTTTAAAAATCGCCGCAAAATATAATCTCCACGCCCTTGTAAATGGTGATTCTTAATTTGCTAGTGTCCTATATTGTGGTGGCGGTTCAAAACCGCCACAAATCGGCCAAAGTACTGCCGCTCCGTTTCTCTTCTAGTGTTATAGGTTCTCCCTTTTATCATTTATCTTTTCCACTTTTTGTTTGTTTGCAACTTAGGTATTTAAACTAACTTATTATTATTATTATTATTATTATTATTATTATTATTATTATTATTATTATTATTATTATGTATCTCTACTATTATGATCTCTAGTGTCCACTCTCTTTTCAATTTGATTAAGGAAATTATATTTGTACAGAAAAAGATAAAATAAAATAAAGAAAAATGTGGTCCACATATATACACTCGTTTAGAAGTGGAGAGGAATGCACGCGCGGGAAATGGGGTTCCCCGCGGAAGCAACGTGGGAAACAAAACAAAGTCAGCACCAACTTACTTGCTTCCATAGTCATACGTACTTAGCACTTGGTGGATCTATTCTATGTATCAATCATGTTCCATTATTATTTCATAAAGTTTTAATAATTATTCAATTGATAGTTATAATTTCATTAAATTTATAACTAAATTTTTATATTTTTTAATTAAATTTTTATATTATTTTTAATTTCATAAATAAATTATTTTTGTATAAAAAATTAAAATTGATAGAATATTTTTTTAAAAAAATATAATAGTCAAAAATCTAATTAAATTTTTAATTATGAATATTTTTAATTTATAAAAAATATTTTATTAATTGTAGCATTTTTTATACTGACAAAAATCTAATTATAAAATTAAAAACAGTATAAGAATCTATTTAAAAAAAATATAAATCTAATAATAATTTCATCGAAATTATAGGTACCAATGTAATAAATAAAACTAAGCACAACATAATGGTTTGCCAATGAAGTTTGTTGTTTCAAAAATCAAGGATTTCTTTGTGAACTTGATTGAGGGAATAATAGAAAAATTATTGAGATTTTTGAGGGGGAGATGAAGGAGAAGGAAATGAAGTTAGTATTTCTAATGTAAAAATTTAAACAATAATTTTTTATTAACTAAAAATCAGTAATAATAATAAAATAACTAAAATTATTTAATTTAATTTAATATTTATAATTTTATATATATAATATTTATAGTTATATATTTATTATATTTAAAATTATATAATTATTTGAATAAGATAATTTTTAACTTATTTAAATTGATTTTTTATTATCTTCCAAAAAATTATTAAGGATTTGTTTTTTATACTACAAAGTTTTTAATCTCTTTTGTGCATTAATCATATACGTTCCACTAGTTTGTGTAGGAGTGGCAATGGATCGGGTAGGGTTTAGACCCAACCTTAATTCTATAAATTTTTTATATAAATTCAACTCTATTCTACTTGCGAGTTGAGAATATCTCAACCATAATCCTACCCATTCTTAATCTGCAGGTATTTAACCCTATTTGTGGGGTTATAAAAAAAATACAATATTATTATATAACTTGATAAGTATGCAAATTAAAAATTCAACACAATCATCCTATAAACAACATAAAACATGAAATATTCAATTCTATATAAAAGTCTTTACTAAAATTAATAACACAAACATAAATAAAATCAATGTAAGTCTATGAGCATTCTATTTGATATAATTTTGTATTTATACATTATTAAAATAAAACTACCTTTTATACAAAAAAGACGCATTAATTTTTAAATTGATGACCTTGACTCAGTGGTTAAAATTTTTTTGCACAAAGTGAGAAGTTCTTGGTTCAAACACCCACTTAAAACATATTTTTATATAAGTATATAGTATATACATATATAAAGTGCGGATTGGTTGAGTAGGGTTGGGACTTAACCTGCACTCTACCTGACCCACTTGAAAACACGCTCCGTACTTAACCTTACCCGCTGCGAATTGAGTTGGCAACCCTACCCAACTAGGTTGAGTCGAATTGAATACTCGCGAGTAGGATGCATGCTGCCACCCTAAGTTTGTGCATTAATCAAAATTTTTAAGTATATTTGTGTTTTTGTTACTCTCTAAAATCTCAACTAACAACAAAACTTTAAATAAAGGTCCAAACAAAAAATGTCAAACTTTCAATTAACTCAATCGAGTCAATCAATCCAATTTTTTGAATTATAGAATGAAAAATTCTAAAGATTCATCAGAATTTATTATTTTTAGTCATTACTTTTACCCATCAACCCAATTCTTTTAGTTTAGTAATCTAATAACATAATTTAACCCACACTTTTAAATATTAATGGCTAAAAGGAGAGATGAGAAATCAAAATCTATTAGCAAAACAAATTCTGTTATAACTGCCTAGTTTTCCTAATAGTTGGGCTTACCAAATATAGATTCTGTTATGTATAGCTCTTAATGTATAAATACTCATTAGTTCTAGTAATGCAGTGAAGGTTTGTGAATGACTTAGAGAAGAGGGTTGAATCTATGAACTTCATTTTTTACTTTTTTTTGCTATTTGTTTTTGACTGGATTTAAAACTTAGTTGTTGTTAAGTCTGTCAAGTTGAAATTTCAGGAGACAATTTTATTTTGTCTCTTCACGATATATTCTGGAATAGAGCAACTCATTACTTTTGAACAGATGTGACTTCTGTGATATGGACAATGTAGGAGACACTTTTATTTTGTCTCATATCGAAAGAAAAAAGAAGAAGAGTAAAGAAGAGAAAATCATTGAAGAACGAAACTCTCGCGCGATCTAGAATTTTCGCAGATAAACTCCCGTTGTAAGTATAGCTTCTAGATCGAGAAGAATTCCTTTCTCACAAACATTTTGGTTGTCACAAGTAACAAACCCCTTTGAAATTGATAACCGAAGTATTTAACCTCGGATCGTCTTCTCAAGGAATTACAGGGAGGTGTTCTTATTATTGATTATGAGTCTTGTAAATTGGGGGTTTTTGAAATAAGGAGCAAGTAATTTAAATGATAAAAAAAATAAATTAATAATAATAAAATCTCTTGGCAATGTATAAGAATTTGGAATTTCTATCCTAGTTATCCTTATCAGGTGTAATGAGAATTGGATTTTAATCCCACTTAGTTAAGTCAAGTGGACTAATTAGCTTGATCCTCAAGTCCTAGTCAATCCCTGTGGGAAGACTAGTTTTAGAGCGATCTAGATCAATTAGGAATCTGCCAATTTCAACCACTGCTAAGTTTAACAACTCAAGTGTTACCAATTACTTAACCAAAGCCAAAAGGAAGAAAATATCTAAATTAAATTAAAAGCATTCATAAATAGAATAAAACAATCATAAACTGAAATACCTCAAATAATATTAATTAAGAAAATCATAACATGAATGTAGCATAAGCCAAATTGAAAAGATAAATAATAATTAAAGGTATATAATAAAAGTAGAAAATAAATAAGAGGAACATTGAACCTGTACTTGAAGAGAAGTAATCCTAAAATTAAGAGAAATACTAATCCTAAATCCTAAGAGAGATGAGAGAACCTCTCTCTCTATAAACTACATCTAAAACTAAAAATTATGAATTATGAGCTGATGATTATGAAGGAATGGATTCTCCCACTTTATAGCCTCTAATATGTATTTTTTGGGCCAAAAACTAGGTCGAAAACAGCCCAGAAATCGCTGGAGAAGAAATCTGCCACGCTGATTTTCGGAACTGCGATGTATTCGCGTGGAGCGCGCGTTCGCGTCACCTAGCGTCAAGGCAACTATGGCTTATTATATATCAAATCGAAGCCTCGGACGTTAGCTTTCCAATGCAACTAGAACCGCGTCGTTTGAATCTATGTAGCTCAAGTTATGACCGTTTTAGTGCGAGAGGGTCAAGCCGACAGCTTTGCAGTTTCTTCAACTTCTTGTATTCCTTCCACTTTTGCATGCTTCCTTTCCATCCTCTGAGCCATTCCTGCCCTATAATCTCTGAAATCACTAAACACACATATCAAGGTATCTAATGGTAATAAGAGAGGATTAATAATAAGCAATTTAAAGGCCAAAGAAGCATGTTTTCAATCATAGCACAAAATCAGGAAGGAGAATGTAAAACCATGCAAATAGTATGAATAAATGGGTAAAGAATTGATAAAAATCACTCAATTGAGCACAAGATAAACCATAAAATAGTGGTTTATCAATCATACAACCAGTATCCTAGTTCAACCACCTTGTGCAATGTGACCTACGTTTAGTCTTCTCCACAACAATGGAGGAATTTTCACTATCTTTCTCAAAGATTATAATCACTAATTTTTTTAGGATTCAACCCAATCTTATCTGGGACAAACTAAGCTTCTACCTAAGCTAGAGTTAGCTAGGTTCACTTCCTGGACTTGCAACTATTAAGTGCTTACCCAACTTAGCAAAGAAATTCCCTCAAGATCATGTGTACAAAACAGAAAAATATACAAAAGAGTTTTGACATAATTTTTTTACTTTTTCTTATAAATCTCTTAGCTTTTTCTCTCAATAGTTTTTTCTGATTCCTCACTTATAGCCTTTTTTCATTGAAAAGAAACGAAGAAAGATGAATACTGAAGAACAGAAAATTTAATAAAAAATTCTGAAGGAGAAGAAGGGTTAGTTTGAAAGCTATGAAGATCCAAACTTGTGTGCTCACTCTTTGAATCAATCTCTGATCGTTTATCCCTTTAATAGAGGAGTAAAGCTTTTAAAGCTTGAAACTTAGCTTAAACAATTGACTTCTTCTTCCCCAAATACAGCAACAGCAGCGCAGAAGAGAGATGAGACAGTAGCAGTGAATAAAGCTTACATGCATTCTTACCTAACCACTTCTCTTTCTTCCTTTTTCAAATTTCTTCAAGAATTTGAGCCATTCATCAATATTTTGGCTCCAAATTTGATTCTTGACTCTTGATTTGTAGCAGAGCTTTATAACCTCCAATATCTTGAAGTTACCAGTTCGATGCTTATGGGAGGAAAGCATCTTCAACAAGATATCAATAAAGCACATATATGGAATGATTTTTTGAATCACCTTCGAATGTGATCTTTACTTTTGAGCCCTAGCAATTGAATTTTTTCTTCTTTATCTTTTATTTCTTGATTTTGGTAACCATTTTTTCTTCTTGATTTGAGCCCTAATCAAAGCTAACATTTCTTGTTTATTCTTGAAAGTAATCATGTGGGTAAAGAAGAAAGAAGAAAGGGACTTAGTTCGGTTACAATTACTTTGGTTCAGATAGAAATGTGTTGGTATGGTTTGTGAGCAGCAACTATTTCCTTAGGCCATTAGTGAGTAAATGAATGCTTATAGGCCTGAACCTCTATTGTGCCTAATTAGCTTGTTATTGGGCCTATTTTGATTTCTATGATTTTCTGCACAATGAACAAATAAATCATACACCTAATTTTGGCTTTTAACCCAAAACAATAATGTTTAGTCATCATCCAATAATTGTTATTATTTTCTTAAATTCATCCATCTCTCCTTTAGTGACAAACATTGTAAAATAAATTGTAAATAAAAGAAATGAGAAGATGTTCATGAACTTCCCTTTGATTATTCAATCTTCAAGTTGAACTCTCCCTTTCTTTTATTCTGGTGGCTCCCCTTGAATGTTAGCTTTTTTTCAACCTGCGATAATCATTCAAGCAACATTTTTCATGCAAAAATATATACTCACAAATAATGCCAATTATCTAAAACAATTCGAACATCCATATCTACCAATCAAACCAATTGAACTAGCATGATAATTTATTTTTTAGAAGATATTATAAACTATCAATCTTAAAAAAAATCACAATTTAGCATCAACTAATCATAAATCAAATATCAATCAAAATAATAATAAAAAATAATTTAATCAAATATCTCAATCAGAGTGCAAGCAGTATGAACAATATGCAGCACCAATAGCTCATGAATTAAATAATCTACTAATTCATTTTTCATACTCAACTCCCCCTTTTATTATTAAGGAGGTGTAGTATTTCCTGCATAAAAGTTTGTTAGGCATCAAGAAGCGTATCAGTTCAAGTTAAATTTCTATAAGTCACTATTACAGTTATTCAAAATAAACTAAAAGTATCAAAGTAACATAATTGAAACAGCAAAAAAATAGTCTTTCATAATCAGTAGTAGTGACAAGGAGCTAGACATTAGATTTCTCATCCTCGGTTCCCAAGATTTTTTCTTCTTCATGTTCAGACAACATTTAGTCATCTTCCAATGATTCAATGTACTTTAGAAGTACTTCAACTCGACTTTGAGAATTCCTCAAAGAATTTTTATTTTGAATTGCAAGTCTCCTAGTTTGTTGACTTGAATTGATCATGTGCTTGGTAAGATTTACAAGTTCTTGCAAAACATCTTTGACAATACCATTTATTAAGTATTTGTTGGAAGTTGATATACCAGCAGCTGATGGAGGAGGGATATTTTCATCTTCTTCTTCCATAACCATGTCTCTAGCAGCTTTGTTGCCATCTCCCTTTGTTTGTTTGATTGCACCACCACCTTTAAGAGATGGAGTTTTATTCTCTTGTGTCTCATTGTTCAGATTAACACTAAAATACTCAAAAAATAAGTAAAAAATATGCCATATGGTAATGAAACATTTATCACTTTAGATATAGTCATACATATGATGCATCATCAGATATACAAATGGAATTTTAGTTTTGTTGACAATGGCATAGAGAACCAAGGTGTCGCAAAGAATGACCCGTTGATAAGAACCGCTTTGTGACAAGAGAATATGGGTAATAATACGGTGCAATTGGGCTTTAATAGGACCTAAAACTCTGTGGTTAGGAGTTACATCATCCATGAGAGATATGTTCTCATATATGTTGGCCAAAACATCCTTGTGTGATATGCCCAAATCATTCCACTTACCAAATAGGTAGACACCAACATCATATTAATTTAGGGCTTCACCAATAGATTCTTAGTTCAAATAAATTTCACGGCCCTTAACATAAGAGTGAACATATTCTTCATGGTAGTACATGTTGGCATAAAATTCTCGAACTAAATCTGAGTAAACTGACTTTTTGATTTCAAAAGGATCTTTTCAGTCCATATAAATAATATTTTCAACAAAATTTATCCTCTTTTTAGCCAGAGCCTTTAAATCAGCCACATAGGTTGAGCACAAAGTACGGTTAGATACTATAGCTCTATGAAATTCAAAATTCATGCTGGAAGAAAATTGAAGAGGATCAAAATGAGAGTCTGTAAGGTTACCAAAGTGAGATTTGAACCCAACAGGATCAAAGTTTGCAGGTTTTTTCACAGAATTAAGAAAGGGTCTACGGTTACCTTTGGTTGCTCTACTCAACGGTTTAGAACGTCTTTGTGGACGAGATGAAGAATGTGGAGGAGGAAACAAGGGTGGTTCTTCTTCTGTTATGGGCTTCTTTCCATTGGCGGCGTTAGCCCTGGAGTTCCTATCCTTTGGTGGTGCCGTTGATGGATGACAAAAAATTATCCTGGTTCGCGCCATGGTTTTGGGAACATGAGAGGAATGAGAGTGTATGTGAATGTGGGTGTGAGCTTGACCTTTTGGTGGAGGGTTCCGTGGAGTGCGATAAATACCAGTGCCTCTTCATGTATCTACCTTCTTTTTCATCTTTATAAATGATTAATGAATGCAGTTTTTGAGAGTTAATAGAGGTTGGATGAGAAGATGAGCACTTTTCTTTTGGTAACTGCTATAAATGTTTGTATTTTGAAAACACAAAAAGATATTTAAAAAAAATAAAAATGTGTTTCAAAAATAAATGACTTTGAAAATATATGCAAGCAAGCAGTTGAAAAGACAAGTCAAAAAATTTTGAAAAACTGAACTTGATTTGACTTGGTGGAGAACCCTAAAAGCAAGTATTTTGAATTTATGATTAAAACAATGAGGCCCACTTTATAAAAAAGAACTTCATCTTTTGGGCCCAATGGTAGTGTTAAAGAAATACAATGGACTACCAACAAGATTCAGCTTTGACCCATATTAATTTAAAAGTACCAACAGTCAGCCATATATCCAGGAAATCTAGAGGGATTCATCATCTGTCCAGATTTGTCTCCTGTTAACCTGAGAGACAAAAACAACCAGAGAGCAATAACATCAAATTAATTCAATGATCAACATAAATGATATCCAAGGCAGTTGTCAACTTGCAAAACCTATCTTCAGATAGTGGTTTGTAAATATATAAGCAAGTTGATCTTCATATTTTACAAATTGAATATCAATGGTTTCCTTTTGCACATGTTCTCTAATGGAGTAAAATCTCACTTCAATATGCTTGGTTTTAGAGTGCAAAACAGGATTTTTAGAAATTTTTGTTGCACTCATATTATCACACATTAAGAGAATACTATTGACTTACGATTTGTAATATGCAAGTTGGGTTTTAAGCCACAATAATTATGAACAACAAGAGAAAGTGGCTATGTATTCAGCCTTGGCTGTGGACAAGACAACAGTAGCTTATTTCTTGCTGGCCCACACGTTTAGTGACTGTCCAAGAAAGTAATTAATCTTTGAAGTGCTCCTTCGATCAATTGATCACTGGCAAAATCTGCATCGTAATAACCCACTATACAAAGCTCATTAGATTTAGGATACCAAAGACCAAAATCATAAGTGCATGTATATATCTAATGATTCTCTTGACGGCTGGAAAATGGGAGTCTTTTCGGTGTGTTTGGAATCTAGAACAAACTCCAACACTTTGAACTATATCCGGTCTAGAGGAATTGAGATACATGAGAGATCTGATCATTTTTCTATACCTTGTCTTATCCACATTTTTGCCATTTTCATCTTTTTCAAGTTTAAAATTTAGATACATTGTTGTGCTCATTGCTATTGAATTTACTAAACTAAATTTCTTAACCAACTCTTTGTTATATTTACCTTTGTGCACAAAAAAGTCACTAGGAGTTTGTTTGATTTGGATTCCTAGGAAGAATATGAGTTCTTCCATCATACTCATATCAAACTCACTAGTCATTAAATTTTCAAAATCAGCACACGGCTTTGTTAGCCGAGCTAAACACAATATCATGTACATAAACTTGAACAAGAATGAAATGATCATTAGATTCTTTAATAAAAAGAGTTGTATCTATGGTACCTCTTTGAAAATCATTCTTTAATAAGAAAAAGCTAAGTCTTTCATACCAAGTTCTAGGAGCTTGTCTCAAACCATAAAGAGTTTTAGAAAGTTTAAAAATATGGTTTGGGAAATCTTTGTTTCCAAAACCGGGAGGTTATGTCACGTATACCTCTCTATCACTAATACCATTTAAAAAGGCACATTGACATCTATTTGAAAAAGTTTAAACCCTTTGTGTATGACATAAGCAAGTAACAATCTTATTGCTTCAATTTTTGCAACCGGAGCAAAAAACTTATCGAAGTCAATCCCTTCTTCTTGATCTTATCCTTGAGCCACTAGTCTTGCCTTGTTTCTTGTAATTCTACCATTCTCACCCAATTTTTTCTGAAAGATCCATTTGATTTTCATCACTTTTTTGCCATTTGAGCTTGTGGTGCATGAAAATTAGAACTCGCACAACTTTACCGGCAAGTGTACCGGGTCGTCCAAGTAATACCTCAGGTGAGTGAGGGTTGATTCCATGAGGATTGTTGGATTGAGCAAGTAATAGTTATCTAGATGGACTTAGTCAGGCGAAAAGTAAAGAGAGCAGTTGTTGAAAACACATAAAATAAAATAATAAAGAAGAGCAATTAAAGGTTGGTGAAAAATCAATATAAGAAAACAGTTAAGGTCTCGGAGATGTTTATCTTTTTGGATCAATACTTCTTACCAACTACTTTAACAATGAATGATTCATTCTATGGCAAACTGTAAGTAATTAAACCCTAATTTCTTAGCAATTTAATCTTCTTTAATCCTACTAAAATACCACAAACAAGGTCAATTATTTCAGATCAGAGGGTGAAGTTTAGGAAAATAGTTTAGCGCCACAAAAACTCCAATTACCCAAAACTAACCGGATTTCATGTCACATATCCTAATTAGTCCAGGTAATTCACAATCTAGGAGGAGTGTTTTCAAGCTGTAGCTCAGGTGATCTTAGTCAGAGTATCACAAGAACTCATGTAGAAAAAGGGTCATACTTCTGTTCCACCTAATTTCATTAGATTAAGAATGAAAACACACCTTAGAATTGAATCAAACATATATTAAAATAGAAAAGTAATAATATTAATCCGTAGAAATAAATAGAGCTCCTAACCTTAACCAGGAGGTTTAGTTGCTCATAACTTTACAAAGAAAATAGGTTTCTAAAAAGTATCGAAGAAGATCTCCTTTAATCTAAGTGATCTCCTCGTTAAATACTAGAAAAAAATAACAATAAATGCTAAACCTAAAAAATATTATTTTAAATTAAAAATTACAAAAATAAGATAAGCCCAAGAAGTGCTAAAATCCACTTTGGAAGCCCAATTGATGTGAAATGGACAGCAAGCTGGCGTTCAACGTCAGGATTGGACATTGAACGCCCAAAGAGGAATTGCGCCTATGACTCCATGCCCCTTTGCTGGCATTGAACGTCAGGTTGGGCATTTAGTGCCTAAGGGGGAGTTGACAACTTTTTTGTTCCTTGCTCCAGGCTT